>NW_019732379.1:810812-885422 GCF_002891405.2 Cryptotermes secundus | reverse complement strand
ATATATATATTTAGGCATATTTAAATGCCAGCGCTCTGCTTAATGTGCGTTTATGTTAGTGGGACGGAAGATTATTAGCAAGATGTCCAATACAAATTCAGCGGAGTCTTCATTTTAACGCATGAGAAACCTTCACTCACACTTCATAAATTACAAATCCAAATCTTTAAAGACGTGAGAAACAAAAATGTAATTAATTAAAATCTGATAGTGCACTTGCTCTTAGAACACAGTCACGTTACAAGCATAATAAAATACTGATGTGTTACGTCAAAACAGTACTAATCTCAAACTAGCACCGAGGTCAAGAAAAGGTGGATCTATAGATCCACTCCCCCATACGCCTTCATTTCGTGGTGCTTAATTAGATAAGCACAGGGACAACTTTACCTTACCTTTACGTTGGAACAGTATCGCTCATAACGTAGAGCTATATAGCAATGAAAATATCGGCCTAGCAACGTACTACGTTTTTAAACTTTTTCCCCGAGGTTCATGCCCTTTGCGAAAACAACCAAAGGTCCATACACACACTGGCTTTCATAACTGTCGAATATGCACATTCCACATGCATGATTATCAGATTCAGAGGGCATAACCGTCAATACTGAAATCACTCTGTAATCAACAATATGTTCACCCTGAAGTTACTGGAGTGCCTTTAAAGTTTCCATTACTCAAATTAATTTCCCGGTTGGAATAACACTGCACTTACTTTTTGTTAACTCTCTAAGTTGCTGGTTATGCCCGTTTTACTTTGAGTCATTAAGCAGGTAGTGAAAGGTACTGCTGGCTATTATCCCGACGCACGAGTTGAGCATTATTGTCTTGTTTTTCTGCTTTCTGTGCTTAAAGCTGGTAGCCTGTATTGGTTGGGCTGTCATAGAGGCAAGTGGGTTAACACGAACATATGTCTGATTCGAGTTCACGTCTGCCAATTTTATAATTGTGGTACCAATCAGACCACAGAGAGTGGAACAAATTACAGGTGTCATTACGGGCAGCAATATTCCCACTGACAAAGGGAAAGTAAATTGAGGCAATAAATAGCTATTAGCTTCCTTGTATTATGCAACATTTCATTACACGAAAAAAGTGAGGATATTTACACACAGAGACGCCATTCTGTGAAATGGTTCCTTCCTTAACAAGTGACACACTTCATTCTTCCGTCCCTTCTTATTCTATTTCTTTTCATTCCCTTCCCTCTTCTTCTTATTCGCTTCCTCCTCTTCTATACCACCATTATCATCATCACTTTCTCTTCGTATTTTCCCTGGCCATCATCATTTACCTTTATTTTTCTCCATCTTTTTTTCAGTGCATATGTTCTTACAATTATGCCTTTGGGATCTGAAACTGTTAATTCAGAAGAATATACCTACACGCAAGTGTATGAGTTTCAGCAAATTCCGAAACAAGCGCTGTTCAGTTCAGAATATTTTGCAAGCCCTCTATTCCGCAGACATATCTACACACCTAACAAGGTTAACTATTATTACTCATGGAGCTGAGCCCTTCTCGAGGAGCCGGCAATTGTGCAGTTACTCAAGAATTTCCCAGCATTTTATGGAACCCAAAAGCTCTTTACCGTGTTCACAAGAGCCCTCTACTGGTCCCTATCCTGAACCATATCAATCTAATCCATACCATCCCATCCTATCTCTCTAAGATCCATTTTAATAATGTCCATCCACCTACGCCATGGTCTTCCCTGTGGCCTCTTTCCTTCTGGTTTTCCCACTAATTTCCTATATGCATTCCATTTCTCCCTATTTGTGTTACATGCTCTGCCCACCTCATCCTCCTTGACTTGATCATTCTAATTATACTTGGAGAAGAGTACAAGATAGGAAGCTCCTCATTATAACAAGGTTAATACATTCCTGTACAGAAACATAATTTTACATCCTGTTTTATATAGGTCTGATACTTGGTGTGTATGGGAGAAATACACACCATGGGTGTCCCAGAACAGAGGGCTGACGAAAATATCTGGACATAAGAGGGAAGGAGTAAAACTGTAAGAAAAAGTACAGTAAAACTACGCAGAAAGCAGCTCCACAATTTATTTTATTGCTAGTGGGGTGGGACTAAGTCCCTTGTACTGCAGTCACTTCTGGCCTATTGTACCAGCCCCATATGATAGGTGAGGCTGATTGCGGAGCAACTGGTGGAATGAAGATTGGCAGGGGAAACCGAAGTACTCGGAGAAAACTTGGCCCAGCGCCACTTTGTCCACTACAAATCCCACTGGACCAGACCCGGGGTCGAACCCGGGCCGCCGCGGTAGGAAGCCAGCAACTAACCGCTTGAGTTACGGTGCGGCCAGCTCCACAATTAATGCTTTATATATTGCATTGTTACGAGTCAGTTCTGCCGTACATGCAGCACGTCGCAACACAAATGTAGATGGAAGATCTTATTAGAATGGATTTTGGAGAAACCGCTTGTGAAAATTAGGGCTCAAGTCAGCAAATCTGAACATGAATGGCAGACGGAAATGGAAACGGAGAAAAATTTTATGGTTAAATTTAAAAATAGTTATTAAATTCTACACCAACCAGCACATTGACTTATATACTGTACAGTGTGACTGTCAATAGAGGACAGAGAAAAAGAAAAAATAAATTTAAGATAATTTATTGATCATATCACTAACTATACACTTTAAATTTATTACAATTTAGTATACCTTCAAGTTAGGAGTCGGGAGAGCGCAATCGGCATAGCGACTGGCTACAGGCTGGACGACAGAGGAGTCGGAGTTCCAGTTCCGGTAAGGTCAAGAATTTCTTTTTCTCCAAATGATTCAGACCGGCTCTGGGGCTCACCCTGCCTCCTTTCCAATGAGTACCGGGGGACCTTTCCCCGGGGGTAAAGCAGGCGGGGCGTGAAGCTGACCACTCACCTCCAACTAATGACGACATCAAGAAAAGAAGGATCTACATATCCACTCCCTCATACTTCTTCATAGCGTAGTGCTTAATTAGTTAAGCACAAGGACAACTTTACATTTTTTCCTTCAAGTTACTGCAATAAATTTGACAAATATTATCCCGTATATTACCGAGTATTTAGCACCCGTCTTCATATTCAGGAGAAGCCTGGGTAGCACAGTCGGTACAGTGACTTGCTACGGGCTGGACGACGAGCAGTCGGAGTTCTTGTCCAGGTAGGGTCAAGAATTTTCTCTTCTCCACGTGGATCTATATATCCACTGCCCCCACACGCATTCATAGCGTAGTGCTTAATTAGTTACGCACAGGGACAACTTTACGTTTTTTACTTTACCTTCATTTTCAGTAGTTCCAGATGCAAATATGAGTCTGGAGACTGGCTGACCCTCCAGGACCCTCAGTCCTTCCAGGCATGTGCCAGGATAGGCCACGACAGACTCCTTCCGTATCCTGACCACTCCATAATTCATTATTATCAACAGATATAATGTACAATATTGACAGTGTTGTTAACTTAAGTAAGCAAGTGAAGTTTCGTGTATCTATGTACGAGTATGTAAACTGACTGAACAGGTTGGAGCTTCTGCGAAAGTCAAAGCTCAAGTGTGAAACGAAACACGAAAGACCCTACTGGGATCTTTCCTTCTGATTCTGTATACCTTATCGTTACGTTGTCCGTTTCTTGTATACCAACTTACTGCCATTTGTTTATTCATTTATGATTTGTTTAACGACGTTGGTACTACTTAGAATCGAATGATAGGATGATAAGGACTCAGAAAGGCGATAGAAACTTACGTCAGGATATCGGGTCTCCGTGTACAGGCATGAAACAGGATTTCCCAAATACGAAGCAAGCGCGCAACCCAGTCGAAGGTAACATTCGTAAAAATGTAAAGCAAGTAAAGGTATCCCTGTAATAGGCCGTGGAGGCTCATAGGGTTGTGAGATGTTGAGGTTCCCACATTTTCTAGACAGTCGGCTCACAGATGGCGGCAAGGTTGTCAGCCTTACGCGCCGGCCGCCCTTTACCTCCAAGAAAGTTCGTGGTACTCATTTCTGTTAGAGGCTGAGTCGACCCAAGGGTCATTAAACCTAAATTATATAACTTTAAAATATTTACAATTCAAATTCAGTTTCATGTAGAATAAAAGTTATACTATACCGACAGGAACCCAAAATGTAATTAATCACAACTTTAATGTACAGAAAACAAACTCCGTGGCCTTTAGTCCGCAAGCGAACTATACTGCCGTTTGTCAGCGAAGTTAGTGCCAATTCTAGCAGATAGATGGTGTCGCGTAGTCAGCGCAACGGATCCCCAAGCCCGTTAATTTTGGTTTTCTAGACCGGAGACGCTATTTCCTTGAAACAGCTCCTCAATTATCTTCACGAGGCTGAGTGGACCCTTTTCCAGACTCACTACTTCTCAGAAAATCTGGTAGTGCTTGGAATCGAACCCGGGGCCTCTGGATCTGTAGCCAGGAACTCTGACCACTAGACCATAGAGGCGGTCAACTTTAAAGTACACACCAATAAAAATTTAAATGGAGAACATTGAACGGTATTCAACCTGAAAAAACAAAAAGTGGCATCCTCTACATTACGGTTTCAATCACGTACATGTACACTGTGAACAGAAGGGGTAAAAGTAGAGATTAAGTGGCCGTCAGTTCTAACGCCCAGCAGCAAGCTAAAAATCAAATGATATTTCGAAGGAACATATCACCTCCATTTTCAAGGTACAAAACTAAGACAAGCAGGAAACTAGCATGAAGCAGGTAGAAATTTCTTGGCTTACTTCTTGACCCTGAAGATGGAGGCGACATATTCCTCCGAAATGTAAGTTATTCAACGAACTACACGGCGTCATATCCAAAAAGATAAAACTCTTCATAAACAGCGATTGCTTTCCTAAGCTTCATTAACAAACTGGACTCCACATACAGCGTTTCCTGTCAGGTACGCGTACGTTATTGAGAAGAAATTCGTGCCTGAACGGTTTATGTGACATCCGCCCCGCTGAATCTGATGACTGGAATTAAGAATTCTGCATGTAATTTATGGGCGTGACATTCGTTAATGCAGTGACGTCAGTAATCACCGAGAGTCACTTCTGGCCGTCACCGGAAGGGAATGGCATGACAGTGCATCTGCATGAACTCCAGTGAAACGTGGGATGCATGCAATATATTACTGATCTCTCATAGCTCACAGCTCTAACTTGTGCGCCATCAGAAAACTGAAAAATAGGCGTGACGTCAGGTACAAACGAACATCTCTCCTTCTCCCCCAAATACTCGATAGTTCAGAGCTTTATCTTCTACATTTTCCACTCGATTTGCCAAGAAAGAACGGTGAAATATGTCTTAGATTAGTTAATTCTGGTTTGAAGAAAGCACAATTTTTTTCCGGTAAAGGAACTTCGAGCCGGTTACGGCAGCCGAGCAGTCTAAGGCATGCACTGTCTTCGCTCGCTAGGAAGCCGAGACCGTGAGTTCGAATCCCACCCAGGGCATGGATGTTTGTGTGTGTTTTTCTGTGTTTGTCTACAGGTAGAGGCCTTGCGACGAGCTGATCACTCGCCCAAGGAGTCCTACCGAATGTGTAAGATCTAGAAAAACCGAAGTGAACGGAGAAGTTCATGGAGGTAGGCCTAGGCCCACTGGGGCTGTAGTGCCAAGGAAAGAAAAAAAAAGGAACTCCGAATGTAATACCTCAGTGATGGCTGTAAGAGCCATGAGACTGGCCGTTCAACCCCGTCTAGTACGGGTGTCTCCACTTTCGCTGCATAAGGGACATATTACCTTTTACGTTCTTGAAACGCAGTCACGTGTTTCGACTTTATTTCTTCTAGAGACGCGTCTGTAGTCTGGAAATAGCCTTGCTAATGACATTAAAATGAGAAGGACGTAAGACCCTACAGGCTGGTCTTGAAGTAACGCTTTATACTTTTCTTCGGGAGGTATTCAATTCGATTATCGCCTGGGACAGTTTTCATTGAGAATTTTTCTTATTTTCCGTAGTGTCTGTAGGCCATAGCCGCTTCCATTCTTCCGCCATTCCCAATTCTTCTTCCGTCATCGATATTGAAAAAACAAACAAACAAACAAACTATTCGTGTAAGATGCCATGGAGGGCCATAGGGTTGTCAGATGTCGACGCTTCCACATTTTCTATACAATCGGCTAACAGATGGCGGTAAGGTTGTCAGTCTTACGCGCCGGCCGCCCTTTAACCCCAGGAAGATTCCTGGTACTCATTTCTGTTAGAGGCTGAGTCGACCCCAGGGCCATAGTGCGGCTGGAAGATAAGGTCAACGGAAAAAATCAAACTAATCGGGTCGAACCCGCGACCTTCCGGCTTGTAGCACAGTGCATCAACCAACTACGCTACCGCATGTCCTTCTCGATATTGAAAGCATCGTTAAATTACCTACCAGAGCAAAAGAATAATCAGATGGGCCGAGCATGTAGCACATGTGGAGAAAACGACTAATGTTTAAGAATTATACGAGAAGAACAAAGCGAGACGTTTGATAGGATTAAAAGAAAATGTGTCACACGAACTGTACAGAAGGTTTTAGGGAACTGAGCAAGGAAAGTTTCAATGGGATCGAACAGGTCCAAATAATTCAATGGGCTCCACTTTCAGCACGGGGATGAACATTTCGGTTCCGCAGAAGCAGGAAATCTAATGTGAGAAGCTCTTCTCGTTAAATAACGCTCTCAATGAAAGCTGCCACACGAAAGAACATACAGATGTTGCGGACGCGGCTGGCTTCTGTTGCACACACTGGGGCATCAGGAGCCGTTCTAAACATGCTCATAAAATTGCACGTCAGGGGACGGGGGCCTGCATGGACGCTACTGGGTGCTCTCTTCTATTCTTATCTACGTCATTCCCTACGTCCTCGTGTTCAGCCCAACATTTACGAGATCTATAAATGTTAATCCTTACTCGTGAACGAGAATTCAAAATGGCCTTTGGCTGGAACAGTTTCTCTTCTTCGATTCCCCATAATGCGAATACGTATGGTGTGTGTAGGCATATATTTCTTTTCCTTTGCACTACAGCCCCAGTTGGCCTAGGCCTACCTCCATGAACTTCTCCGTTCACTTCGGTTTNCGGAATTTCTTTTTAAGTAGAGCTCAAAGTAACGCTCGCACACACACACACACACATACATATATATATACTTAAAAAGAAATTCCGTGGCTTTAGTCCACGCAAGTGAACTATACCGACCGAGCTACCGCCGAAGCTAATTCCAACTTTAGTGGAGGGTGTCTCAATGAGAGAACACAAGGTTCAAAGCTATTAGTAATCCAATTAAGCTAGTTCATAACTTCTTTATTAAGACCGTCACAACACAACTATATCAAGGTCAGTGCCTGGTTTGGGCTCTGCTACATGCAGCAGGATGCATGAAATGAAAATTAAGCTAGTTCAATTCATACATTTTCTTTCATGCTGTGCTGGCTACAAATTGAAGCTTTTCCCGGTTTTATGTCACCCAAGAAATAATTGCGACCTTGCTATAATGAGCATCCTTCGTAATTCCATAGCACCAGGGCATATACACGTATAGGTACTGCATCTGTACCATTCCGATGTGATCCTCTTCAAGTACAGGGTCATCGAAAAAAGTAGCGCAGAGCCATTAGAAAATAGAACAATCATAGGACATTTAAAGACTAAGTATTAAAAAACATTGTAACATTAAGTTCTAGACTCCAACGGAGAAGTGATACCGTAATAATACATGTTTTTAACGACAGGTTAACCACCCAGTCGAACAGAAGTACATTGGTTTTCATGAATATGGAATTACTAGAAAAGTTACTATAGAAAAACTACACACATCGTTTACTATTATCTGATAACCTGGTGATTTGGAAGGGATGTTAGATAAAATGGACGTGACACAATTAGTGGTACTACGTCAGTATTTTAAGTATGGGCTAGAATAAGGATATCAGAGTACCTAGATATTTTCTGGTCGTGAATTCTTACCAGGGTAATAGTCTCTCACAGAAAAATAAAACATCTTCAGTATCTTAATTATGCAACCCCATTTATTGCCGTCCTTTACTCCTTTTATACCTTTGTCTCCTTCCCTTGTTTATACTTGAGTCATTTGTCGGCCCTATCGTCATTCCACTGCCCTTTCCTTCATTCCCTTTCTTCAGCTGAAAACTTACCGCCAAAAGCATGCCCCTTAATTTGAAGTTTTCCTACAATTCGGCTCGTTTGCGAGAACAAGCGAACAATGATTAAACTGTCTTTTATAATTACATGTATGCATTTTTATTGCATGTCATATAAACGTAAGTAAGAGAAAAGTGCTATGGATGATGTGCAAATTAATGTTCCATGAACTCCGGCATTTTTGCAAAATTACTATGTTCTTGTTCGCCCTGAGCTTTTGTGGTGAAAGTAAGTTTAGTCTTACTTTAAGCAAAGAGGACTTGCTTCTTCTTCTCTCAAGTTCTGCAGTATTCATCTAAACAACTACCATAAAGGCCGCAGAAAACATGTGCAACATTAAGCTACATAGACGATAAAAACACAGGAGTCTCTCTGAGCCCATCTTAATAGTGAAAACAAATAAACCTCCTGTTTATGACGGCCACTAAACCGTTCTTCTTGTGATCCATGATTTACGGCCGACAGTGTGGATTTCCATGCAGTTAAGTGTTATTGTTGTGTAGTGCCTGGTGCTGCTCCTCGAACGGCGAGACCTCGAACTTCAGAGCAAAGACAAGCAATAGCCCTTCAGTATACAACGGTTACGAAATTATTTTCCGCTAGGAGGCCAAACGTGTTTATTTCAAAGTGACTGCGGCTCGGAACGCCTCGCGAAAAAAGTATGCTTCTCAAAAATTGTTCAATAGGTACCACCGTATTTGGTAAATGTATCCAAACACCCAAGAATTAAATTAGTAATAATTAATTCGGACAGAATATCCTAATCTCTGAGTTGTGTCTGATGGTGTTAAATAAGCATTATATCAATAATAAATAATCATGCGATTATTATGTTTTTGTGTTGGGTAGAGGCCTTGCGACGGGCTGATCCCTCGTCTAAAGTGTCCTACTGACTGCCTTAGATTAAGAAACTGAAGAGAAAGGGGCGTTTCTCCGATGCCCTATGCTCCAAGTGGGAACAACAGAACTACTAGAAGAAGAAAAAGAAGCAGAAGAAGAATACCACTGTAGGCCGGACTTAATAATTGTCGGGCCACAGCCGGCTTGCGAGAACAGTTTCTGCACCGGTGACCTGTGCAATTAAGGATTCATACAGCGAGATTCATTTATGGAACTTCACAACAAAACAAGTCTCAATAAAAGTCATTGTAAGACCAATATTTTTCCACTATTTCATTAAATTTTAGACAAATTCTGCGGTAGTTGTGCGCAGCGCGCTTAGGGGCACAGCCGTGCACAGGTCGATATAAAACACTATTCTGCTTATCTTTCTTTCGCTGTCTCGTAAGGTCTCATTATACGCCCAAGAGACCTCAGTTCTCCAAAGATTAAAAACTTAATAACTCAGTAGACAGAGGCGATGCCGCTAAATAATTTAAAAAGGCACCAGATCTTTCGTCGGGTAACATTCCGCGCTACAGAGGCCACATCTCGTGTAAGAATGCCGGAGCCTTTAAACCGTATTTATGTCACGTTTGAGAAGGCTGGAAGAATTTTAAGAAAAATGCGTAGGTAAGTCAATAAGGAAGTTACAGATGGATATAGAACTTAAACAAATAAGAGTACAGATTTGAAAATCGCTTTTATTTCTCAACATAATCTCCCTGTACATTGGGGCACTTGTCCCATCGTTTCACAAGCCCCTGAAAACCAGCAGCATAAGATTATTTGGGCTGCTGTCAGAACCAGACGTGGTCACACGGCATGGCCTACCTCACAATGCATGACAGGTTGCTTGCTTCTGTTCAATGGCCTTACGAAGTTTCCTGAGGATGTTACAGTAGGAGTCGGCATTTACGGTTTGTCCTTGAGGCTGGAATGTGGTGAGCAGTATGCCTTCGTGATCCCACTAGACTGTGAGCATCACTTTCCTGGAGGATGGTGTCACCTTAAACTTTTTTTTTTTTTGGCAGGCGACATAGGATGTTTCCACTGCATTGACGGACACTTTGTCTCAGCCTGGTAATGGTGAACCCAAGACTCATCACCTGTGACAATTCGGGCCAGCATATCGTGTCCTTCATCATGGTAGCAATTGAGATGCTGTAATGCCAGACCCATTCTTTGCATTGTGTGTTGTGGGGTCAGCATGCACAGCACCCATCATGCATAGACTTTGTGAAATACTAACCTGTCATGCATTATGAGGTAGGCTATGCCGTGTGAACACGTCTTGTTCCGACAGCAGCCAAAAGAATTTTATGTTGGTTTTCAGGGGCTGTGAAACGATGGGACAAGTGCCTCAATGTACAGGAAGATTATGGTGAGATATTAAAGCATTTTTCAAATCAGTACTCTTATTTGTTTAAGTTCTAAATCTATTTGTAACTTACTTATTGACTTACACTCGTACATATAAATCGAATATATCTTTTAATATTCTTGAAAGTAATTTACTTGAAATGTCGTACACTTTTGTGCAAATTCTTTGTGAATGATTCCCCGACTCTCGAAGAATGTGAGCATCACTTTGTTCTTTACTTTTGAAAACGAAATGTGTTGCGTCTTGGAGAGTCTGGCGGGAACTGGGTTTATTTGCTTGGGGATCAAACTGGAAACGCCACGTCTTATCACCCGTTACAATTGAGTCAAGCAAGGAAGGATCATCATCCACAGACTGAACAAACTCTTGACAAGCTTGCAGTCTGAGAGCCATCTGTTCATCGGCCAAACAGTGCAGAACGAATCTAGAGAAGATGTTCCACTTAAATATTGCGAATTGCGTTAATTTCCAGTTCCTTTTCTATCAGTAGAAGAATAATTCGACGATCAGTTGAAATCAATTCCTGAACTGTTTCGATCGTGTCAGATCTTCGAAGGGATGTGTTCGTTCTCTGCTTTTGTAATCTCCGAGATTTTTACGGCCGTCCCGAAATCTCGCATATCATTAAAAATCTCGTGTACGAGAGTATTGTTATTATAAGCCTGTTTTATCAGCTTGGAAGTTTCAGTAGTCGTTTTGCCTGTTTGGAAACAAATCTTAGTGTTCGCTCTTTGCTCCATCGCTACGAACTGTCACAACGATCTGCATAGCACAAAATCTTGAACATGACTGCGCATGAACGACAAGAGAGAAGCGACTGATCTTGTACAGGAAACACGATGGAAGAGAAGGCTTACCCGGACAAGCTGAAACATGTTCCAACGTAGATTCTAAAGGGTTCTGGGTTTGGGGAATTTGTCCATCGTCCGGAATTCTGCAAACTAGAAAACACACGTTTCGGAAACCGGATCTGTTTCCGTCCTCAGGTGAGGGAGGGGAAGACACCTACTCTGTTGCATTCCTTAGAAAGAGCTAAACTCAATCACTGGATAAACCCTGTCTTATCTCCCGCAGAATTAGCCTGGTCTCAGGTGATTAAACAGCTCTAGTGATTCTGACAGGGGTTGTCTGGTGATTGAGGTTGGCTCTTTCTCAGGGACCCAATAGAGTATGTGCTTTCCCCCCTTAGCTGAGGACAACAGATCCACTTTCCGAAACGTTGTGTTTTCTAGCTTCTAGAATTCCGCACGATGAACAAAGTCCAAAAAACCCTGTAATTCTGAGTATGTTCCCACGTGGCCGCTCCATAGCTCAGACGGTTAGTCGCTGGCTTCCCACCGCGGCGGCCCAGGCTCGATCCCGAGTCTGGTCAAGTGGGATTTGTGGTGAACATAGTAGCGCTGGGTCAGGTTTTCTCCGAGTACTTCGGTTTCCCCTGCCAATCTTCATTCCACCAAATTCTCCATCATCATAATCACCCGGGGCAGGCTACAATAGGCCAATCAGTGGCCGCCGTGCCGAGTGGACCCAGTTGGACTCCACTCCCCACTAAGCGAAATGTTCGTAGGTGCTTTTAAATGCGCGTAATGGTTCAGTCCCGGAATTTATTTGTTAAATCTTGTATTAAACATATGCTTGACAATGGACAATGTCCAGGAGCCCAACGGAACTGCAGTGCTCTGAATGCAGTCCTGTTACCTACAGTTGGATGCTATTATTCTGCTAATATCTGTGTTGTGAGCCCGACCAGGGGCACTCACGACAGAAGTGCATCAGATGTGCAGGCCAGTCCACAGACGCTCGCATTAATGCCTGCGAGTAGAGATAAGGGATTATGATTAACGTGAATGGAAGTCAAGTACCTCACTTGATGTTAATAAAAACGGAAATGGTGGGACAATGCAGCTCAGTTGTGACATCTGTCACCCCTCCATGTTTCACTCTAAATCTCCTGGCCTTTTCCTGTTCGCAGTAAATCTGAAACAATGAATCCAGAGATGCATTTGGCAGGACTCTGCAACTGGCAAATCACCAAACAGTGGACAGATGTGCATACCCTCAACGGGATACGAACCTGCTGTCCTAGTTCCAGAACAGTACCTTACTTACTTACTTACTTACTTACTTATGGAGCTTAGCCCTTCTTGTGGAGAAGCCAAATCTGCAGCTACTCAAGAATTTCCCAGGATTTTATGGAAACCGAAGGATCATTACCGTGTTCACAAGAGCCCTCCAAGGGTCCCTATCCTGAGCCACATCAATCCAATCCATACCATGCAATCCTATCTCCCTAAGATACATTTTAATATTGTCCGCCCACTTACGTCTTGGTCTTCCCAGTGATCTCTTTCCTTCTGGCTTTGCCACTAAAATCCTATATGCATTCCTCTTCTCACCCATTCGTGCTACATGCCATGCCCATCTCATCCTACTTGACTTGATCATTGTAATTATACTTGGAGAAGAGTGCAAGTTATGAATCTCCTCATTATACAGTACCATACGAAAAATACTGTCTGATTTAGGAAAACTGATATTTTTAAGTTGGTCTTTCGCACAGAACGTACGGTTGTATTCATTGGAAAACAGGGCGCTGAGGAGAATATTTGTACTTAAGAGAGTACAAGCGAGAGGAGGACAGTGAAATTTGCATGGTTTTAATAAGGAGCTTCATAAATTGTTCTCTTCACCACACACACTCTCGGGGAGATTAAATTAACGTGGATGAGACGGGAGGGCATGTTATGTGCAAGGGGGAGGTAGGAAACACAAGTAAATACACAATTTAATCTGAAATTCTGACATTAAAGATCATGTAGGCGATCTAGAAGTAGATGGGAGTTTAATACTAAGAGGGACTTTAAAGAAATGGTGTTGGGGGCGTATGGACTTGTTTAAACTAATCTGTAGCCAGGAACTCTGCCCACTAGACCACAGAGGCGGTCTTCCTTAATAGACATTTCGTCCTTAAATGTAGCAAGTTTCTGTCAAGAACACCATTTCCGGCAAGTACGCGTAGTTCTATAGAATTACTTAAGATCGATAGAACACAGTTATTCTGAACTGCTTCAGTCTCGGACTGGTGCAAACAGAAAGCCGAAGAGTTTATATTCTAAATTTAGATCAAGTATGTTTGAAAACGCAACCGTTTTGTAGTGACAGACAGACAGACACACAATCAGGAGACGCACCAGCAGACGTCTTTATACACCAGTTTCGTGCGTCAGTGTCATTCGGTCCTCTTTCAGTGCTCTGTAGCATGGGAAAGGCAAAGCTATCCTTGTAACAGGCCGCGGAGATCCATACGGTTGTGAGACGTCGAGGCTCCCACAATTTCTAGACAATCGGGTCAGAGATGGCGGTGAGTTTGTTAGCATTAAGCACCGGCCGCCTTTTACCCCCAGGAAGATTCCTGGTACTCATTTCTGTTAGAGGCTGAGTCGATCCCAGGGCCATAGAGCGGCTGGAATTATTACGTGAATTGAAACATCCAATGACGTCATCGGGAACTGAACCTGCGACCCTCCGACTTGTACCAGTGTCTCAACCAACTACGCTACCGCGTGCCCTCCCTTAGCATGGGTAGTCAGGAAAAAAAATGCGACATGACTTTGGTGAGTACGGTGCAGAGAGTTTCGGAACGGGGGAGAAATTCAGAAGGGTGATTTGAATTTAGTAAAATCTGTGGGTGACGGAAAAGAAACTGGCAGAAATCTCTATTGTTTCTATTAATTAATATTATTTGACCTACAATTGCCTTTTAAAATAGATAAGTATTATAATTTTGGTTTTCTTCATAAGGCAATAATTAGAAACCCAGTTTGCTGCCGCTGTGTGCAGAAGCATCTCGGAAAATATTCGTAGGTTTCGGAGATATGGATCGAAGATCTAGTGATCTAGTCTCACGGAAATGGGTGGAAATCTGATAGGGAACGAAGAATTTATTTGGTTGCTGTATACTTCCGTAGGGTAACAGTGACTTACACCGTCCAATTTCAGCCGTAGTGATCCACAGTAAAGCCCAATTTACACAAGGCCATAAAAGAGATTCATGTCTTCTGTAATCCAACCCAAATATATTTCTGTAGTTCGATATACAAGACTCTAGCTAGAAGTTCTTAGATCGATAATAAATATTTGTCTCCGTGAACCCCGAATGGAGTTCATGTATAACAAAATACATTTCACATATACTGTTGAAATTCAAATTCTAATATACGTAGAGCCACTAGTAGATATTGCCATGCATTCCATAACCCGCTACACAGATTTAGCTGAAATCCGACATGGCGGAATTTCAGTGATATTCATTTCATCATTTTTATTTCCATGGGAGCGTAATAAACCTGAAATAATTCGGCTGTTAATGATGTTTACTGCATTACGGGTCATAACCCTTCCAGTCGTTGATAACGAAAATGGAAACGTACGAAATTAGGAACAAATTTCAGAAATATATTCCAGAGCATACATGCTCAACTTTGGGACATATTTTACACCGCGGTATGACACAGTAAATTTGATATGAAACTGAGAGAAATCTGCGGATAACAGTTAAATATACCGCGGAACATAGACGTCACTCTATGGAAAATGTACAGTGCGGTAATATGAATAAGTTATGTCACGAAAAGGTTAGGTTTGCGCTATGTTTAGATATAAAAAGGCAGAGGTAATGTTGCACCTGTGCTTAACTCTTCAAGCACTAGGTCATTCAGGCGTATGGAGGAGAGTATGTATAGATCCACGTTTTCTTGACCTCAGCTTTAGTTGGAGGTGAGTGGTGAGCTTCACGCCTCGGCAGCTTTATCCTCGGGGAAAGAGTCCCCGGTATCCATTGGATAAGAGGCTGGGTGGGCCCCAGAGCCGGTCTGGACGACGTGGAGAAGAGGAAATTCTTTATCCTACCGAGACTCGGGCCTCGAACCCTCTGTCGTCCAGCCCGTAGCTAGCCGCTATACCAACTGCACTATCACGGCTCAATGTTTACGTACAAGCTGATATTTTTAGAGCTCAAATACATGTTCGTTTTCTCGATTCATAACCTTTTTTTTTAGAAGTTGTGCTAATAATAATAAAAATGACGCCAGGAATGCAAATCTAATATAAAAAAAAACACATATTTTAAGAAAGCACTGTATCAAGAGATTTATATTCTGCTGTAAATATTCAGAGGACGGGAGAACACATATCTGTTTTTATGTGGAGGCAGCGTTTCACGACTTGTTACAAGAGGAACGCGCTCTGACTGTCTGACTTAGAGGCTCTTCTGTTTTCATAAGGGTTCCGTCCTCCTCTACATAATTGGAGAACTCTTGTCTAATACTTCTAGAAAAAAGTTGTTTTATGTCCAGACGGAACAATGCTACTCTGTGATAGTCAACGCTTTCACTGTCATTAACAATCAGAGGACTCGGTTTGAATGCTGTCGCATAACAGTGGCTTTGTTATAAGAACTGAAAAAGCACTAACAGTCTCCCGATGATCAAAATCAGCAACGGTCTAATATTTAAAGCGGTTCAATCAAACACTGCAATTCACACTTCACTTCTATATAACGAGTTGTCTGATACAGAAAACATCATGTATTCATTCGGGGATTTCCATATTTCCTCTACTCAAACATGTCTTGTAGGGTAAAGTACCAGCACAGTGATGTACCTTACTTCGCAGTGCGGCACTCTAAGTAAGTCAGGAATTTGGGTGTGTTCCACAGTTCTCCAAGTTAGTACCACAGTGGTGACAAGTATGGAGAAGTATCAAAACCGACTACGGGAAGTATGCCTACTTTCATGGCGAAATGTGAGAGTTGTAACATGAACCAATGTACGTTGTTAAATTGGTTAGGTTTCCCTTACATTACCCTTATTTACCTACTCATATTATGCGTTTCGGATATGCATTTAAGGTCTCATATATCTCATTACTAACTGTGGCGTATGACACCGGACATAACGTTAGAAAATTCGTGGCATGGCGCTAGTCTGACAAATTCAACCGACATGGATTGTTCTCTAAGTTAAGTTATCCCTGTAACAGGCCGTGGAGGCCCATAGGGTTGTGAGAGGTTGAGGCTCCCATATCTTCTAGAGTCTAGAATCTAGACAATCGGCTTACAGATGGCGGTATGGTTGTCAACCTTACGCGCCCGCCGCCCTTTACCACAAGGAAGATTCCTAGTACTCATTTCTGTCAGAGGCTGAGTCGACCCCAAGCCTATAGTGCGGCTGGAAGGATTAGGTAAATTGAAATTTCCAATGACATCGGGAACAGAATCCGCGACCTTTGCAGCTTGTAGCATAGTGTCTTAACCAACAGCGCTACCGCGTACACCGGATGGCTCTATGCGCCTGGATAATATTCAGGGTGCACCATTCTTTATACTTAAAGCCAGGCCTGTGCCAGACTATGAAGTGTTCAAACTCAGCCGAAACATCAGTATTAGTTTTTTATTGCTAGTGGGGTGGGACTAAGTCCCTTGTACTGCAGCCACTTCTGACCTGTACCAGCCCCAGATGATAGTGAAGGTGATTGTGGAGCAATTGGTGAATGAAGATTGGCAGAGGAAACCGAAGTACTCGGAGAAAACCTGCCCCAGCGCCACTTTGTCCACCACAAACCCCACTTGACGAGACCGGGTTCGAACCCGGGCCGCCGCCAAGGGAAGCCAGCGACTAACCGCTTGAGTTGCGGTGCGGCCCTAAGGAAACAGCAGTATGTAATACACTAACAGAACTGATTAAAACAGTAGAAACCACAAGCACTCGCAAGCCGGATAGAACCACTGGTCGAGTTAAGGATAACAAAAAGTCCGTCGTAGAGATCAAGTTAGCATCCAGACCTACTCATTTGCCACGGTGACTCAATTCTCTGTTGAGGAAGGCATTCTACTTATAAAATCTGTTTTCTTTAAATTAATTTACTAGCTAATTAGTTTTCTTTTGGTAGCGGAACCCGAGGATTCGTCGCCAGTAACAGTAACACCCATCATTACATATATATATAGCTAATCAATCTCCAGTCCTCAAATCAATATTTGTTAATATTATTTTACTCGTGAAGGTTCGTCACCAAAATTCTGTAGACCTTTCTCGTGTACTCCAGTCGAGTTACACGGCCAGGCAATCGCAACCCTACCTGAAAACTAAGTGATCCGACGCCCTGTAAATCACGAAGTTATTCTATGTCGAATGTTCTAAATTGAAGGCTTACAGCATCTTGTTTTGGACTTATCTTGTTTCCACGAATGTTTTACAGAAACATGAAGTTAAGTCTGTCCCTTGAAATCATCGTGGTTTCTATATGTACCACATTCTTTGATATTAAAAATGACTTCATATTTTGCCCACATAATATATTTATGAATTTAGTTTAATTTTCAGGAAAATAAAAATGTTCGGTAAAGGCACTGAACGTTATTTCGTAGAGGTGACGCGATGTTTTCTCTCTGGTACAACAACTGAACTTTCAGGTATAGGGTGTCCATAAAACGTTGGATGTTCCGGAGGGTGATGCTTTCGTACCTATGATACGTACACGAAAGAATTAAAAATGACGTAAGTGCGTTAATTAAGTTCCACGTGTGCACACCTTTTAATGCTGCAGATAGTAGAACGACTTTCTGTTTCTCCTATTTTTCTGAGACTATCATAACGAGGATAATTAACCCTGATTTACTCAAAGCATCCGCCTTTCCGAACTGGAAGAAGACGAATCCGCATTTTTCCAACTAATTTGTACTTCGTTTCCTTGCAGAAACTTTGTTCGAAAGGCTCCTAACGACGTATTTCTCTCCTACTTAGCCCCTGCATTTAATATCCCTCATTTCCTTTCTAAGGAGTACACTATAGGCCTATAATTATAGCAGTTTCTGAAACCATACAACCAGACATGCTCACACGTGTTTGGGCAACCAACACAGAACGTCGCTGTAGACGTGTGCTGAGAAGTTTCTGGACGTCGGGTTCGAGTTCTGTGTGGGTCAAATCCACCTCGCTCTAGGAGCAGCTCAGACTACCTAGTGAGCCAGAGGGCACCGAGAAATCTGCCGGGGAATGAGGTCGCAAGTGAAGCATTTGAAAGAATAAGTGCCTAATATTCTTTGATATGACACGAACGGCAAAGAAAAATTTATGGGGGACACACACACACACACACACACACAGGCACATAGATAGCAAGGTGATCTCACAAGCCTCATATGTGTAAGCCTAAAAAATTATGGGGGAATACACAGATAGATAGACAAACAAAGGCCGGTACACAGACAGACAACAAGGTGATCTCATAAGCCTTTAATTTTTTTTTCAAATAAAGAACGTAGGATAAAAAAGCGCGTGTGCGTTTACGTTTTGTGTGCCAGGGATCAGGCTGTGTGATTTCAAAGAACTTGTATCATGTGATGAGTTATGGCCCTAATTAAAGAAACCGACATACATACAAGTATTACACATCAGGAAACAGGTCGGTATTTCTGTACAATTTGCACCCATTGTATGTGTACGACAAGGTAACATGATACATCCTTACAAAAGTTTGCAGTGAGGTTTCTGCCCATGGATGGTCGTACTCATGACCAGGTCAAGTACAGAAACATCGATCCTTTTTATCCTTGATCCGGCTACTTGTCCGGCTATCCGAGAACAATGGACCCTAATCCACCCACCCCCTTACTTTCACTTCTATCATCTTCTCTTCCTTTGGCCACGTCTTTGTCCTAGTTCCATTCTTTTGACTCCGCCCTTCCCATCTGGACATGTATCTCAGGTGGATTTCCTCGCTCTAGACTTCCAATCCATCCAGCTCCCCAAATGACATTGGTCACTTTATCATAATTATCATCACGTTGGTTATTAGGCCACGTGACCCATTACAGCTTCATGTCATGTCTTCTCTGGACTTCCTCGACTTCTCCTCCCCCTAGGAACACTGAAATTCTCATTTCCTGCCTCGCTCTTCACTAGCCACTGCTCCAGAATCAAAACGCAGCAGTTCCCACCCACCTACATGTGGGCCCCTACTGTATGTATCAGGCTGTGCCGTAGTTCAGGCGGTTGGTCACCGGCTTCCCACCACGGCGGCCCTGGTCCGAGTCCAGGTCAGGTCACGTGAGATTTGTGGTGGAGAAAGTGACACTGCGGCAGGTTTCCTCTGAGCACTTCGGTTTCCCTTGTCAATTTTCATTCCACCAAATGTTCCATATTTATCTATCATCCGGGGCTGGTACAATAAACAAATCAGTGGGTGACGTACCAAGTGGGCTCAGTCTCCCCACGCCCCAAGAAAATAATAAGAAAAACTACTGGATGTATCGAAAAGGAGGTTGCGTTATCGCTCAGCCATTACAACACGGACAGGATCTCCGAAACTTCCGTAATAAGCCTACATCTGTCTGTATTATCGTCCAGACACAGCAGTAATGAACCACCGTCACAGCCTTGACCAATCTGCATACATAACGTCTGTCACAGGAATGGAGATGACACGTAGCTGAGGGTGCCATAACAACATAGCAATGCCCATTGAAATGCGACACGGTTGTACCATGTGATTTATGTTTAGTGTCCATTGATGGACATCCTTGTGAGACGATTTTCTCAGTCCGTCCGGATAAATTGAGACACAAGAAGCCACAGTACCAATTCTTACTACTGTTTACTTCATCGACTTATCAAATTGGTTTCTTGTTACGATATGCGTTATAATATTCGATTTTAAGAACGCTGTGTCAACTGCTATGGTTATGTAACGTCACTTGAAGAATGTTGGGATAGACAAGACGACGGGGGCACGCGGTAGCGTAGTTGGTTGAGGCACTATGCCACAAGCCGGTGGGTCGCGGGTTCAAGTCCCGATGAGGTCACTGGATTTTTTCAATTGACCTAAACCTTCCAGCCACACTATGGCCCTGGGATCCACTCAGACTCTAACAGAAATGAGTACCAGGAATTAATTAAATAATTTTCCTGGGGAGTAAAGCGGGGCCGGCGAGTAAGGCTGACAATCTTACCGCCATCTTTGAGCCGATTGTCTAGATAATGTGGGACCCTCAACGTCTCACAACACTATGGGTCTTCACGGCTTGTTACAGGGATAGCTTTACTTTACTTTTACTAGGCAAGACGACAGGAGGAAATGTCCGTGGCTATTTTAATTAAAACTCGGCCATTCTCCTAGAAGCATTGAGGAGAAATATAATAGACGTCCTCAAAATATTCAGCTGCTGACCGGGATATGAATCCTGTACCTCCAAAATGCGGATAAGATTTTTTACCTCAGCCCGATCTGCTGTACGAACCGGATCGTGGCTCGTGATCCAACGTAGGCCCATCTCTACTGAACCAACGCTCCCCGCAAGGCTCGGGTGGGTCTGCAATCAGCGCTACAGTATGAGTAGTGAGCAGGTCACGTGCCTCGCTCGTCACCCGAACCCAGTTCTAGGCTAAAACAAATATTTGGGTTCAGTGCGGCAGCGAATTGATGCGTCGCACTGTTGGCGCAATACCTGCCTGCGTTTCGCGAACGGGGCAAACATAGCAAATTTCATGAGGGGGTTCCATCAGTTCTCTACAAACGGCTCAATTGTGCAGCTCCATCTACGGAGAGCTATTACAACTAGTTGTAGAACATGAACATTTGCCTAATTTTGTACTACAAACTAAGGTACATCACGAATTTTGTTAGGTTTACCTTCTGCCGAATCACATTCGAAACGTTTCACAGTCAGCAACGCTAAAACCCAAGTAATAATATTTTCTCGCTGTCTGAAACATCCTGCGAATGTGGAACATGCATAGCTGAAATGTTCTGAGTCTGTCCAAGGGTGAAATATGGGCCACGCGACTGCCTAATCACAAACAGTTACAGTATGACACACTTCAGTGCGCGCACACGACAGCACCAGGTGGCACCAGTGGAGCGAGTACTTGCCGTCAGGTGCAGACCTGCAGGCCGTCATAACTGACCTAGATCACCAGTTTAAAGAAGTCCTGGTATCTCAGTGTCTGGCCGGAGACACCGACAGGCGCTTAGTTGTGGGCAGTGGCGTTACAACAATTTTCATCACTATTAACATTACCAGAACTGCTCTAGGGCCCAGTCAGCCTCCAACATAGTAGTACCGGATTTCACCCCGGGATATAGAAAGCCGGAAATTACTAAGATGTGGGCCCTTTGTTTATTTAACAACACTGTATCACCTTTACAGATTATTTTCCGTTGAAAGTGATGACAAAATGCTTATCTACTATAACGGAAAGGGACGAGAGAAGAAGCGGACGCGACCTACTGTTGTGGTTGTATAGCGGCACTGAACTGGTGAACGCGAAAATAAAATCCGTTCAATGTAGTTTATCAGAAACGAAGACAAGAAAGGGCTACTTGTCGAATACGTGTAAACAGGCAGCAGGTTCAGTGCCATCTTCATCAAGTTCCCTCTGCCGTCCACGATTATTCTGCCATTTCGCCCGTAGCGTAACATTTGCTGCTGATGGGACTCAGGAAAAGGAAAATCAACTGTCGCCTGCTTGAAACTATTATCCTGGTCGTCAGTTAATTTGAATCTTATTGGACTTTAATAAGCTTAAATTATGCAGATAAGGTATTAGTAACAGAATATCGTAGGACAGGAAGTATGTGCTTTATAAGTTGTCATGAACACCTTTCTTATTTAATGCAACGTATCCTTATATTGCGCCGGTCACGGTAGCCGAGCGGTCTAAGGCATGTACTGTCTTCGCTCGCTCGGAAACCAGGATCGTGGGTTCGAATCCCGCTCAGGGCATGGATGTTTGTGTGCGTTTTTCTGTGTTTGTGTACAGGTAGAGGCCTTGCGACGAGCTGATCACCCGCCAAAGGAGTCCTACCGAATGTGTGTAAGATCTAGAAAAACCGAAGTGAACGGAGAAGTTCATGGAGGTAGGCCTACGTCCACTAGGGCTGTAGTGCCAAGGAAAAAGATCCTTACATTGCTTGTGTTTCCTGCTGTGCTTCAAGTAGCAAGGCCTGTCAATTCGTATGCTGCGACTGAAGAGGTGAGTTATCTTAGTAAATTCGGGCTATGATGATCTCAGTATTTAGGTTATATGGCATTGGATGTAGGATGATTGATGAAAAAATGGATTGGAGTGGATTTGAAAGGAAGATGTTTTGACATCTGCATGATGCTGATGATGCTGAGTAAAACCACGAAAACCTAAGTCAAGACATCAGGTGTTCCAGCAGAGATTTGAACCTAGCACATCCCGGATATACGGGTTACCGATATACCCGCCTGTTCCGTGTAGTGAATTCAGTTCTTTGCATTGGCCCTGCACGCTTTAGAGGCAGAAGCAAAAAACTAAGTCCAACAGCAGAGCTAAATATAGAAAATTAAGACTATACTGTTACTTTCAATTATTTTTCCCCCCTTGGCACTACAGCCCCAGTGGGCCTAGGCCTACCTCCATGAACTTCTCCATTCACTTCGGTTTTTCTAGATCTTACACATTCGGTAGGACTCCTTGGGCGGGTGATCAGCTCGTCTCAAGGCCTCTACCTGTACACAAACACAGAAAAACGCACACAAACATCCATGCCCTGAGTGGGATTCGAACCCACGATCCCGGCTTTAGAGCGAGCGAAGACAGTGCATGCCTTAGACCGCTCGGGGTACCGTGACCGTCTTCAATTATTTTACAAGTAGCAAAATATTAATGAAACAATTACAAATAACAATAAACTCTAATAACTAAGTAAACTTACTCTATGAAACTGAGTCCATCTTGAACAGCCGTCAGTCACTCAGCCGCTCAAGAATTTCTCTACATTTTATGCAACTCGAGAGTTCATTATCGTGTTCAAAAGAGCTCGCCACATGTTCCTATCCAGAGCCACATTAATCCAATCCACACCATTCCAGCCTCTTTCTGTAAGATACATTTTAATATTATACTACCACCAACTTCTAAGTCTTCCTAGTGGTCTCTATCCCTGTGGCTTTCCCACCAAAACCCTATAGGGTAGAGGTGGGAATCAACGCCACTATAATTTGTTGAACGTAGCTGTGAAAACAAGCAGAGCTCACCAGCCTCTAGTTGCTGTCAGCAGTGTGTCACGTAGAACAACTGCCAGTATCACCTCGAAACTTTCGGGATCTGTATCAGTGGGCTGCGAGAACTCGGATAGTTATCGCGTATCAGCTGCAACCCCCATTTTGGGATATCTGAATTCTCGCTCCGTCACAGGTCAAGTGTCTCAGTGTTATAAAAATCAGCTGATACTATTAAAGCTTTTACGTGACTGGATTCTGTTTTTGTTGTTCTTTTGCGGGAGGATATTAAAAGGCTCATTTATTTGATTTCTTTAATTTATTCCGTGATGAACAAGACCACTACATCACAGGTAATATCAACAGTGCTAATAACGCCACCCGTTTGATTTTGTTTTACCAAGTTTTAAGTGAAAATGAGTGAAAGCTCCATTTTCATTAGCACATTAGCACAACACAGTCTGTCTTATGCTGACGTCTTTCATTTACGCTCCTCTCAATAGCTCTTTCCATCACATACCTTCCATTCTTCCTCCGTACACTTCATTTTCTCTTTCAGAATTCTGGTCTGAAAATATGATAATATTCTTTTGAGATCATGAAAAAAACATGCAAAGGTGTTAGGACACAGTGGTCACCAGAATACGTAAAGCTCGCTGCGTCTGCTGTAAGTTCTGGGAATCCCCTTGCAGCTACATCCATGATACTATGTGTTATTCCTCGCAGGACGCTTCGTGACTGGGTTAGTCAAGAGGCATCCCTAGAGAAGCTTGGATGAAATGTAGTCTTGCCTGCGGATGTTGAAAAACAACTCCACCAAAGAATCGTCCATTCATAATTTGGTTTTGGACTTAGACTAAATCAACTTCGCTGGATTGCTGTTCAAATATGCAAGGAACACAGCATGCAGAATTAGTGGAAAGGCAGAATAGTGCGAAAAGTGTAATCTACTCTGAGAGAAGGAATGAAAGTTAACTCAGGGAAGCAGAAAATCACAGTTATGGCTGACTGATGTTGTTTAGCAGAGAAGATCCTCATGATTTCTTCAAAAGACAAACAATGGATGATGTGAAGTTGCACCAACGGCCTAATTTAATATATAATATGGGCAAGAGAGGACTGAAATTGACTTACATCTCTGGTAATCAGAAATTGTCAACCGTAAAAGGCAGTAAAGCCGGTCACGGTAGCAGAGCTGTCTAAGGCATGCACTGTCTTCGCTCGCTTGGAAGCCGGGATCGTGGGTTCGAATCCCACTCAGGGCATGGATGTTTGTGTGCGTTTTTCTGTGTTTGTCTAGAGGTAGAGGCCTTGCGACGAGCTGACCATCCGCCCAAGGAGTCCTACCGAATGTGTAAGATCTAGAAAAACCCGAAGTGAACGGAGAAGTTCATGGAGGTAGGCCAAGGCCCACTGGGGCTGTAGTGCCAAGGAAAAAAAAAAAAAAGGCAGTGATACGAAGAAAAATGAGAAATCGAGACAATAACTGTCTGCACGAGTGCAAATGGATTCTCCCAATGGTTCTCTGTTAAGAGAAAGTACAGGATGGTTTGACTTTAAAAATTGTGTCACTGTCTTACCATACTGTGTTGCTGATACTCACATTTCTTAAATAAAATTTCATTTTTAAAAGTTTTATATGAGTAAACGGGGACACGTGATAGCGTACTTAGTTGAGGCACTGTTCTATAAGCTGGAGGGTTGCGGGTTCGATTCCCGAAGAGGTAATTGCATTTTTCAATTGTCCTAATCCTTTCAGCCGCATTATGGCCCTGGGGTCGACTCAGCCTCTAACAGAAATGCGTGTCGAGAATCTTCCTGGGGGTAAAGGGCAGCCGGCGCGTGAGGCTGACAACCTCACCACCTTTTGTAAGCCGATTGTCTAGAAAATGTGGAAGCCTCGACGTCTTACAAACCTACAGACCTCCACTGCCTGTTACAGGGATAGCTTTATCTTTTTTATATGAGTAAACAACTTCAGATGTGACTGGCATTAATAACCTGCCTTTATGCTAATAACACGATTTTTGCCTTTCCTTAAATTCGCATCCCCTTCCAGAAGAATAGGGAGGACGTTAGAAATCACTGTACGTCTATGAAATTGTAAATGTTTTAACTTCCTAAGAAATTAAAATTATATTATTTCTGGCATATAGTTCTAAAGCTGTGGCTGATTAACTGAATTTGTGGTGATAGTTGTTGTGTCCTTTACTCTGTGCAGTCCTCTTCTCTACTTGCATGCTACACGCCCCGCCAATCGCATATGATTATACGCATCGTATAATTAATCATAATTGATAAAATAATTAAAAATCCATTAAGATTTATATACATTTTCTTAGAGTTTGACCACCTTTTAAGAATCAGCAATTTGCTTCTTCCCTGGAGCAACGTTGAAGTGCAATGTCCCGTTACGTGAGGTACGTACATATGGAGCGCAGATGCTTTCAGATTCGGACAAGCCATGTAATCATTTTAACTGCATCTTCCCATGAATTAGCAAGGGACGACGCAATCTGTCGCTACCGAAGACAATTGCCTTAATGAAGTCGCAGAAACTCCACGGTACCCCGACAACACAACTCCCTCGTAGGGATTACGGATTTATGTGACTCACGCAAGTGATAACGGGTATATCAAAATGCTTCAGAGTGATATAATTAGTAATAACTCCTTGTCTCATGAATAACAGCAAACGAAGTAAGTGTTAATTCTTCGCGCCACAGCTCATGCGGTTAGTCTCTGGCTTCCCACCGCGGCGGCCCGGGATCGATCCCGGGTCTGGTCAAGTCGGATTTGTGGTGGACAGAGTGCCGCTGAGGCAGGTTTTCTCCGAGTACTTCGGTTTCCCCTGCCAATCTTCATTCCACAAAATTCTCCATCATCATAATCACCCGGGGCAGCCTACAATAGGTCAATCAGTGACCGCCGTGCCGAGTGGACCCAGTTGGACTCCACCCCCCACTAAGCGAGTTAAGTGCTAATTCTTACATATGTAGGCCTACATCGGAAGTGGTATACTTTACACCAGAGGTGGAAAACTACAACTCACGTCAAGAATAAAACTGGTACAGGGAAACTAGCCTCTCCCGTGGCTTTGTTCCTTTTTCAGTTAATAGTTTTTTTGTATATAGTACAGAAAAAATATTGTGATGGGAAGAAAAATGGAGATTCAAGTTTCCGATCCTTAGTATGGATATTTGCTGCATACTCCCACCTCAAAAAGGTTACCCACGAGAAAGGGAAAAGGGTAAAATTAAATTTACTCCTATAAAAAGGTAAAGCTATTTCTGTAATACGCCGTGGAGGCCCATAGGGTTCTGAGACGTCGAGGCTCCTACCTTTTCTAGATAATCGACTCACAGATGGCGCTGAGGTTGTTAGCCTTATGCGCCGGCAACCCTTTATTACCAAAAGATTCCTGGTGCTCATTTCTGTTAGAGGCTGAATCAACCCCAGGAACATAGTGCGACTGGAAGGATTAGGTCAATTGAAAAATTCAATGATCTCATCGGTAGTCGAACCCGCGACCGCCGGCTTGTAGCATAATGCCTCAACCAACTACGTTACCGCGTGCCCCAGAGTTACCCCTGTACTTAATTAATTAAGCATTATGCCATGAAACTATACTGGGCAGTAGATGTACTGTATAAGGGGTGGGCCTTCTCGGCCCTTGCACCTCGACCTACAGTGATCTATTGTGCTTATGAGTAGATTTATTACTTCATGTCTTAACCTCGACACTAAATGTAGGTGAATAGTCAGTTTCACGCTCCGGCCGCTTCACTCACAGGGAAAGAGCCCTGCGGTACCCATTGAATAGGAGTCTGGTCAGACCCCATAGACAGTCTGGCGCTATGGTAACAGAAAGATCTTGCGCATGCTGGGAATCGAACTCCGGCTGTTCACTCAATAGACCGTGGCTATACCGATTAAGATATAAAATCAAGTGGGAATATTTAATGTGTGAGAATGTCAATCAGAATTTGAGCGTATTCTGCCCGAATTATTAAGAATATTTTCTGTCTCTTGATATATGTTTGCTTATATGCACATATGCCTATGTACCTACATACGTACAGATGTACATAAATATATATCCATATTAGATTTAAAATAAATGGAATATGAGGATGTGGACTACATTTGCCTGATTCTGAATATGGACCAGAAGAGGACTGCACGGAATTCTGTAATGAAATTTCGAGTTCCACAAATTGCGGAAAATTTCCCGACTTCCTGAGATGTTACTATATTTCAAGAACATGTCTGCACCATGGCGGGAGACTAAAGTATCTGTGAAGTTATTCCCCTATTGTGACACACAGTTTCAGGATTCAGCTGTAAACTAAAATACCACAAGACACTTGAATTTCCCCAGTCCTCACAGTTTGTGAGAAAAGAGACCGTGATATCCGTATCATACGCCTCGGGTCGGACTGTATCAGTTCAAGGACAACTCCGGGCCCTAGGGCAGCATTTGCTCGTGACTGAACTCAATGACTAAACCGTTTTAATAACCATAATTATTTCCCGTAATTAGTTGTATAAATACGCTGAGGTAAGAACACTACTCCAGATATCCAGGGATCGAATTCCATCTGGGGCATGCATCAGCGACGTTAAGCATAATTCAGTGAGAGTCACATACAACACAAAGCAGAGACTTCTCATATATTAAACGGCTCTACGATACTGCCGGATGGTTTAGTTGCAAATCTGGTTATTTAACAATTCTGTATTAACAGCTGAAGTTAATAAGTGTCCAATGAGACAATTTATTGTTTAAGTATGATGAATGAAAAAGATGTGTCAGTGGTCTATTTAAATTCACTATTCACTGCAGAATGACTGAAACAACTTCATTTGTTATTAGAATATCAAAAGATCCTATGTCAACAGCTGACATATTCATCCGAATAGGACGCGACGAAACTGTGTTGGGAGTCTCATAGCGAACATATGACAATGCGCACGGGACAATCGAGCAGCTCCTCTTGTCTCATACATGTCTTCTGTGGCTCAAGACACATAATAATATAACGTAATAATCAATCAAAAAACAAACTCCGTAGCCTGTAGTCTGCAAGCGAACTATACCGACCGAGCGACCGCCGCTTGTCGGCGAAGTTAATTTCAGCTTTTGTGGACAGAGGGCGTCACGTGGTCAGCGCAACGGATCCTCACGGCCGTTAATTTCGGTTTCTAGACCGAAGCCGCCATTTCCTTGAAATAGGTCCTCAATTATTCTCACGAGGCTGAGTGGACCCCGTTCCAGATCCACTATTTCCCAGAAAATCTGGTAGTGCCGAGAACAGAACCCGGAACCTCTGGATCTGTAGCCACAAACTCTGATCACTAGACCACAGAGGCGGTCATTAACGTAATAATCATGAAAGCAAAAATGAATTAACGCAGCTAGTACCAGCCGGGATTTGAATCGCTGCCTTCTGAGTATGCATCACGTAGGTCTAGCTTTCAGTCCATTGGAAATGGTACAGAACTGCTAAAATCATAGTATAATTAAACAACCCAATTTAGCGATATACCGTATTTTATGGCATGACACTAAGATTACATAAAGCAGGATTCAGATAAGAGGGATAGTCAGTAAATAGGTCATAAATGCGAGTAAAACAGCCGTAATAATTTCTAAGTGTATCACTAGGTAGCAGCACAGTCCAGCTTCATGGTAGTCAATGTAGTGGACGTTAGCGCGCATGTTTAGATGCTGATTTCAGTAATCAATAGTGCGTCCGTGCTTGAGGAGTAAACTACCGAAAAGTAGTGTTCTGTGGTGCGTTTTCTGTGGGCAAAAGGACTCAATGCAAAGGATGCTCATAAAGAAATATTTCCTGTTTACGGTGGAAAGTATTTGTCGTGTAAAGCGGTTCACAACTGGGCCGAGAAATCCTCTCAAGGGCGTTCGAAAGTCGCAGACGATGCCAGACCAGGTTGCCCTGTTGAGATTGTGACAGAAGCAACTGTGCAGTGGGTGAAAGAGTTAATTCGAGCTGATAGGAGGATAACGACAGGCAGTGTAGCAACTGCACTAAGGTGTTCCCATGGTTTAGCATACAACATAATGCATGATCGTTTGAAGTTTCGGGAAGGGTGCGCACGGCGGGTGTCCAGAGGACTGTAGGATGGGGGAAAAATGAACCGAATGAGTCTGTCCTTGCAACTTCTCTTACGGTATGCAGATGAAGGAGAAGATTCGAGTTTGCTTAACAGGGCTGTTACTGTGGACGAATCGTTAGCATATCACTACCAGCCCGAATCAAAGCGTGCTTCAATGCCATGGAAACATCCCAGTTCACCTTCAGCCAAGAAGTTTAAGGTTACGCCATCAGCTCGGAAGGTTGTGCTTGCTGTGTTTTGGGATTCTGTTGCTAGCCCATTTTCAGAAACCTATCTTGGCGAGTAGCCTTGAATGTGCAGCGGCAGAGAACTGTCTAGGGCTCGCTATGAACTACTGAGCACCAGTCGTTGTAAGGGAGCGCTTCTGAAACTTACTGTCTGGGGGTGCAAAATTTTATTCATAAAATTATCTAAAGAATTAAGGTATCAGAAATTAATTAGGATTGGAGTCAAGAATAAAAAAATATACTAAGCTATTGCTAGAACTGGAAATTACGCGCAGAAAGAATACCAAGTCAAGTGGATACAGATCCATTGGTAATCCCAGGGAATAGACGGATGGGATATGAAACCGGAAGAGGCATAGTCTATCTATGGAGGGGGAGAAGGAGGAGGAAAAGAAATTATTGTCTTTTTGATGTAATTTCCGATGTTTTGATTTCACTTACATGTCATTCTAATTTGGAACATAGATGGCAAGCAAACCAAACGCTAGGTTTTAGTAAACAAACTAGATATATAAATTTTAAGGATTCTGGCTCTCTCGAGAGGGAAAGAAACAACGAATGCCCAGTTTACGGCGTTCTCAGATCTCAAGAACTCACAGATGTTTTATTTGATAGAATGAAGATAATTTAACGTATAATACAAGAGGTAAGGGTAAAGTTATCCCTGTGCTAACCTAATTAAACCCTTCGCCATGAAGACGTATAGTGTAGCGGATGTATATATCCACGTTTTCTTGACCTTGGCATTAGCTGGAGGTGAGTGGTCAGCTTCACGCCCCGGCCGCTTTACTCTGGGGAAAGCCCCCGGCATCCATTCGATATGAGGTTGGGTGGACACCAGAACCGGTCTGCACAACATGGAGAAAAGAAAATTCTTGACCGTACCGGGACTCGAACAACGATCCCTCGGTCGTCCAGCCTGTAGCCAGTCGCTATACCGACTCCTACTAGTATAATAAAAGATGGCATATGAATTTTACATCACCAGGTAAAAAGAGGCAACAATGTAAAGTGGCACATGGAGGATTAAAAAAAGAAACTATATTTTAAGGAGTCTTTGTTTGTTATGAAATGGGATTTTCTTCTGCTAAAATGCTGATTGCGAAAATAAGAGTATTTGTATTGTTCTAAGGTGGTGAGACGTCAAGATTAAGAATCCTGAACGCAAGAGGCAATGATGGTGCAGAAAGCTGCCAATAAGACGCTGCGGCACTTCGGTTGAGAGGGAAATGCTCTTAATACTACGTGCATGGGATGTGTAATTAGTAAATGAAGCGCAGGGGAATGTCAGTCACTCTCGCGAAGGCTGCTGGAAGATTGATATAGGGTCAGGTGGCCCCGCTGATAAAGGTCGTATGTTCATAACACGTCATAAAGGATCAGCTGATGAGGGTTTATTCCCGAAAAATAAATTAATTTTTCAGTGAAAATGAGGACGTGGTATTGATTACCATGGGGAAATAAAAGCCAAATTATGGGCAGGATCTGAGGTCCTCACAGCGGTAGTTATACTTCTAACGTATTCCTTTGAAATTCGACTGACGTTTCGGAGAGCAGAGCTCGCTATCCGCTTCATGCTGGTTTCTTACTTGGTTTATTCTTCGACCCTAAAGATGGAGGCGAATTTGTCCTCCGAAACGTCGATTGAATCTCAACGGGCAACAAGACGTTACATCCCAGAAGATGGAACAGTTCATATAGAAAGTGTTCGGAAACAGTACTGCAATACGGGGCAGATCAGTGTCACGAAATTGCGGAGGGAATTAAGAACACGTGAAGATTAGGTTCTGTTAACACTGACTGATAAAAGTGACGCTGAACTTCCTGCACGGAAAGGTTTCGGAAGACCTATACAGTAAGCCGTGAGCTATCGACCAGCCCGACATCTGCCGCATGAAATACCAACCGAGCAAGAAAGTCTCTTTGTAATCTTTCTTGGGCGTTTATCAAAGTGGACAGCTGAGACGGAGATATGGCGCTCCAGTGTTTTTGAATTGAACTAGACATTAAAAGAATCATAAATCAAGCTCAAGCATAGGACAATCCTCAAAAAAATACGTACTCTGTAAATCTGAGATTTTCAGAGCGGTTGTTTTCAAGACTTCTCTTCTGGGACTTAACGCCGTGTAGTCCGTTGAAAGCCTGATTCATGCTCCTTTTTTACTTTGTTCATTCCTCGACCTTGAAGATGGAGCCGACATGTTTCTCCGAAACGTAGGCAGAGTTTAACGGACTACACTGCGATTTATACCAGAATACAAAACTCTTCAAGTACAGAAGTATAGGGGGAGTTATTTCATAAACTATAGGCACAATCAGCTTAGCCGTTTTAGCCTGACTGGCATATTCCGCTTTTATGCGAAATTAGTTTTTCCATTTCTTTCTAGGTAGTCCGATTTTCCTGTACACTCTTGGATAATATTCCCAAGCTNGCGGTTGCTCTAAAAGTTTGGTATAGTACCTTAATTCTTTCAAAGCTTGAGTACGTAATTGTCGTCTGGAATGACCTTACATTAGCAGATTCAAATAAGCTGTAAAACATAAAAAAAACTTGCAAATTTCTGCTATAATCGACTTAATTAGCCAAAATCCTTCCATAATTATGAATCAAAGTTGAATTATTTATATATAAAAACGCTTTATTCCAGGCGACAAAATCTTGATACTTTATTTCTCATTAACATTTGCGAGGACAACATTGACCGTTGTTCTGTTATGGAGAATGTTGGTCTCCGTGTACCCATTAAGTAAATTAGAAACTTCTCTCGCCTTTAACGTCAATAACGTCTCAAGACTTAGCCCTTCAGCAAGGTGGGTCACGGCTGCAAACAACATCTGCAAATCTCTGTACGTTTCTAATAAACACAACACCTCCCTTAAGGATACATTTTCTTTTGTTTAATCCTACCGAGTCTCATCACTATCGTGTAACCTGTATTATTTCATCGCCTAGTACTGAATTTAGTCTACTTCTAGCTCTAGCCTTAGTCTAGTCTTTGTTACATACAGTTTCAGTGCTCGCCTGTTATAGGCCACTCGCTGTTGGGAAGCACTTAAATAAAGGAAGTGAACTGAATCAGCAGCAAAATCACTAATTCTGTGCCAATGTTAATAGTAACCAGCTACGGTCGGACAGACTGCACTGGGAACAAGAATTCCTTCATCGCTAACGCGTCCAGATCGGTTCTGAGACACATTCGACTGCGCATCCATTGCGCACTTACTCCTGAGCAATTTAATACAGTATGACTGTAGGTCCCACTATTAATTGTTAGTAGACTTGAATGAAAATAAGTCGCTGATCGATATATGTATTAAGTAAGTCTCCCTGACTAACTTACTTACTTATGGAGCTGAGCCCTTCTGGAGGAGCCGCCAATTCTGCAGCTACTCAAGAATTTCCCAGCATTTCATGGAACCCGAAGTTTCATTACCGTGTTCACAAGATCCCTCCAGTAGTCCCTATCCTGAGCCAGATATATCCAATCCATACAATCCCATCCTATCTCTTTAAGATCCATTTTAATACTGTCCACCCACCTACGCCTTGGTCTTACCAGTGGTCTCTTTCCTTCTGGCTTTCGCACCAATATCCTATACGCATTCCTCGTCTTCCCCATTCGTGCTACATGACCTGCTCACCTCATCCTACTTGACTTGATCATTCTAATTATACTTGGAGAAGAGTACAAGTTATGAAGCTCCTCATTATGCAGTTTTCTCCAACCTCCCGTCACTTCATCTCTCTTCAGTCCAAATATTCTCCTTAACACCCTATTCTCAAACACCCTCAGTCTATGTTCCTCCCTTAATGTCAGAGACCAAGTTTCACACCCATACAGAACCACAGGCAAAATTATAGTTTTGTATATTCTAATTTTTATGTTTTTGGAGAGCAGACGAGAAGGCAAAAGGTTCTGGACTGAATGGTAGCAAGAATTACCCGAGTTCAATCGCTTCTTAATTTCCTCCTGAATCAGGTTTCGATCTGTTATCGTTGTTCCCAAATATGTGAACTTGCCACATTTTCAAAACATCTGTTTCCTATATTTATGTCATGATTTTGCCCTGCATTTTGGTGACGAGACAGTAACATATACTTGGTTTTCTCCGTGTTTACTTCTAGACCATTAAAGTTTGTGTGTTTTCTTTATGGCATCTACATTATCACCCAGTAGATTCACATCATCGGCGTAGACCAACAGATGATGTGTCCCGTTTAATTTCAGTCCTACCTGGTTTCCCTGGACCTTCCTAATTGCATATTCTAAAGCAAAGTTGAAAAGGAGTGGCGATAAAGCATCTCCTTGTCTTAGACCATTCTGGATAGGAAATTTATCAGACGAATGTTTACCTATATGGACTTTACTATACGTTTCGTTTAAACACATTTTAATCAGCTTAACTAGTTTCATGGGTATCCCAAACTCTATCAGAATACTGTACAATACTTCCCTCCTAGCTGAATCATAGGCTTTCTTGAAGTCTACAAATAGCTGATGTACTGTCTCATTGTACTCGAATTTTTTCTCCAATATCTGACGAATGCAAAAGATCTGATCTATAGTTGATCTGTTACGTCGAAACTCGCACTGATGGTCCCCAATAATTTCATCTATGTATGGACTTAATCTTGAGAGAAGAATGTTGGATAAGATTTTGTATTTGATTTTGAATTTGATAGCAGTGATATCCCCCGATAATTTCTACAGTCACTTCTATCGCCCTTCTTGTGAACTGGAACAATAATAATGTAGATTCCTTCCATTGATCAGGCAATTTCCCCTTATTCCAAATAGAAGTAATTAGCTTATGGATCTTGGAACGTAATATTTCGCCTCCTGCAAGTCTCCCTGACAGGGTAAATTATTTTCTTAGCAGAATACTAAATTATAGACAGTTAATTTTTAGCATAAGCTCGAGTTTACAATCAGTTTCTAAGTTTAACATGAATGTGCAGTTAATAGTTAAATCATACTATGCTAAAGTGCGATGAGAAGTTCTGTACACTCACCGGTTTGAGGGTGAGAGGTCTGTACGAACACTTCTGGAAGCGGCGACCCCTCATCGACGTTCGAGGATCGTAAACGTTGAGATACTGCATGTGCGCTGTCCTGGCGCTGCTACCGTCCAGCCTGCTGCCAAACCCACTCATTGTGAGGCCTTCGGGGTGTCAGTGTGCCTGTCCTATCTCTCCATCTGCTAAGCGGCCCTGTTTAAGGATTCATGTCATGTGCTGTTAAGTTCTTCCTTTCAACCGCGAACACTGATGGACTTACTGCCTGTTGCCACTTTGCTCCCCATTTCACTCATTCATCTCTTTGAAAGAGTGTCTGTGATGGAACTGTGTCGTGATAATCACTTGGGATTTGAGAACTCGATGTGAAATCACTCTTGTCGGCACTCAGTAATCACTGCACTTAACGGGTCTCAGTAAGACATGTCTGTGCGCCGTACTGTACGCATGTTTTTAACAGTTCACTATTTACCTTCCAATGTTTTAGTATTTCGTGTAAATTTTATCACAGGCTGTCCATGAAAGCGTACAAACATTCCAGTTCTAAACTACTCTTAATATGATGAAATATGTTAAGAAGTTAAATACAGTCCTTGTGGTAGATGCAAAGTCTATTAGCGAAAATAATGCTATGCATATTATTAAACAACAGTCCAAAGAAATCAATGTCTACAAAAATTTGTTGGTCGATCATACGTGCGTGTGATATGTCAAGTTACAGAATGAAATGTACTCTCCGATTCTGGAAATTATAACCGATCCCAAACACAGACTGTTCTCTGTTCTTTGTACGAGTATTCAGAAACCTTCTCGAATTTACATCGCTTCATTCCTGCAAAAATGATTTAATACGTATTACTGAAGTGAGTAACAGATGGGATGTTTTACAGTGCTTTGAGAAGTTATTAATCCCGATAAACCGCCTGTTAATTGCGTCATAAATTAAAGGGGAAAGTGCTGATTTATGGGTCTTTTACGATTAAAATCTTAAGGTCCGATGCACATATATAATATTTATGACTTTTTGCATTGCCTTTATCGAACACGATACTGCAAATCTGAACTCACATTATACTACAAGAGAAAGTATCTACTGAACAAGGAGATGTGATTTGCGCTCGTTAGGACGCCAGTTCCCAGATGTCTAACATAAAACATTTAGGGCGAGGGCACGCCAAGGAAACTGGCAACTGCAACGCAACCGCAAATTTCCGAGAATTGTTATCAGCCTCAGTAATTTTCTCAAATTTCGCTGCTACATTCAGTAACATATGTTCAACTGAGTCTGATAACAATTCTCGGAAATTGCGGTTGCGTTGCAGTTGCCAGTTTCCTTGGTGTGCTCTCGCTCTTACTGTTCTAGCTCACGTTCTGAGGAGTGTCGGTAGTAGGCAGCAACATGCCTCTCTCTCTCTCTCTCTCTCTCTGAAAGAAGGTTATGGCTTATTTTCAGCTTTGTGAAGAAGGCGAATATCAATTTGTAGACAGAAGCAGAAACGTGCAATGTAAGATTCGAAGTCTGGATGTTAATATTTTACATCTTACAAACATGGAAACGGTAGCAAGTATTGTAGCGAAATTTCAAAATGAAAGACAAAACAAATAAGAAAGGCATTAAAAGAACATTAAATTCTGAATAATTTTATATTACTTGCTTGAGAATCTTACACTTATCTCAGAACATAATATTAAAATACTTGCACTTCTTTCTATGAGTATGAAACTTGACCTCTACAGATAAAAAGTTTCTCATACAAGCAGGGAGCGTTTCGACTTAATCATCAACGTATCATGGAAATTCTTGATCATGTTTAGGAACGTATGAAGACAGCGCATTGGTTTGAGGAATGAATTCGTCTTTGATAAAGGCGTTACAATATTAAGGAGCTTTACCAGTTCCTCTGATTACTATAGTTACTAATGCGCTTAATATGATTATCATGGTTACTATTGGTTACTTTGGCTATTACTGTTTGGAAATGGGTGCATCAACACACCCAGCTCAGAATTTCGTTTGCTCTCCACGATGGTATTATAGATTCCAGGGAATTAAAGGTTTCAAGTTTGGGGTAGGTGGCAGCGGAGTAGCTTCCAAATCAAATCCCGTTTAGCTGTTCTTGACAAAAATAGTTCAGACTGGCAGATAGACAAATGCATCCGCTCTGTACGATCTCATTTGGAGCACTGGATATTGAAGAAACGAATGTGAGAATTTAACTTACAGACTCAGAATGGGATCCACTAGTTGCCCTTCATGATCACGGGTCTCAAAAAGCAGGTCATTAACTATCGACTTTCCCCGGAAAATTCTGTGCCATATATAGGTGAAGACGCAGATGATGGTTAGATATTAGGAATTAGCGTGGATGTTGAACCGGACAATGTCACAGTTATCGCAAGAGCAGAGAGACGTCAGTGGTGCAAACAGCTCCCGGAAAGCTGCAGCCTGAAGGAATTGCGACTGGATTTGTAAAATTGAAGGAACTCGAAGCAAAAATGCAACTTTTCAAGAACTGTCTCTGTCTCCATCTTCAGGGAATTTTGTCACTAGTTGGAAACGGCATTACTCCTTGTTTATGGAGACGAAAACTATATCCGAAACGTTGGACACTTCCTTCGAACTCACAGAGCTGGTCGTCCAAGAGGGTCCTGCAACTACTAAGCTTCGCGTCAAAATTTTCGGGGATCTTCATTATAAAACGATGTCAGTTAATGGGAATTATATTATGTTTTGGTCGAGAGAAAGACTGTTTACGAAATGTTGGACATTTGCTTTGAATTGACACAGCGGACTACCAAAAAGTTTTCTAATAATTAACCTCCATGAGGCTTCAATCTTATATATATTTTATACTTCTGAACACACTAAATCAATTTTACGTGCTTTAAAGAAAATGATCTCCTCAGTGATCACATTAATGTTCGAGTTATATGGCACAGACCAATAGCCCCTTTTCTTCATAGATGACCACATGGGCACACAAGAATATGACGGTGATGGAAAGCGTGTAAATTTCCACATGTCACCTTGTGACAGCCACGATCCTGTTCAGAGAGAGAAGGGAAATTTCAGAGTCGTGATTCAGTGTTAGACATGTACAGTTAGCTGCAGAAAGGTAAAATACTTCTGTATAGGCCAAAGCACGAGCTGAAATAGCCTGAGAGATACATCACGGTTTTGATTCGTCTCTATGCAGATTCTGAGGTGGCTCCCTAAAATGTGCCATGACTACTTTCCTAAAATATTTGTTCCACATTATTGCCCACAATTATATTTATAAGTCACATGAGGAGCTGTGATGGCGCAATCGGTATAGCGACTAGCTATGGGCTGGACGGCCGAGACGTCGGAGTTCGAGTCCTGGTAGGGTCAAGAATTTTCTCTTCTCCACGTTATACAGACAGGCTCTGCGGCCCACCCAGCCTCCTGTCCAGTATGCACCGGGGACTATTTCTCGGGAAGTAAAGCGGCCGGGTCGTGAAGCTCACCGCTCACCTCTAGCTTTTACCGACGTCAAGAAAATATGGACCTATACACCCAGTCCACCATAATTCGTGGCGTAGTGCTCAATTAGTTAAGCACACGGACAACTTTGCCTTTATCCTACTAAGTTACTTATGTTGTTGAAAAATTGCCGTTAAATAAAGAAAGAACATAAAAGTAACATCTCAAGAAATTTGTAGGAATAGGATGTCACCTCGTTCACCAGCAATGTTTCTGAAGGGATTATGTCATCACCTTGCCAATAAGAACTGCAGGATCCATACTGACTCCTGACTAATCGCGGTTTCCGTGAAAAACTAAGATTTTCTTACATATCCTATATGCAGTGTTCTTAGACGTCAGCCAGGCCTTCGTCAGGGTGCGGCATAGTGATCTGCTATAAAGATCAAACAAATCCTTCCACCATCATATTTTAATCTTCTTAAATCCGACTGAAGTGACCGACAGTTCCAAATAAGAGTGGGAAACGCAGAATCTGAAGCACAACCGATAAAAGCAGACGTGCCACAGGGCAGTGTCCTTCGTCCAACTTTATACAGTTTATCTTCCTCAAATATAACTCTTGGAACATTTGCCGATGATATAACTATATTGTCAGTTAACAAGGACCCAGAAAGAGCAGCAACAGACCTTCAGCATCACCTTAGTACATTATAAAATTGGTTCGAGAAGTGGCGCATCAGAATAAATGAAAACAAGACTTGCTACATAACTTTCACCCTACGGAAAAAGCCGACACCTGACATATACATCAATGATATCCCAATACCATGCAAAGCAGAAATAAAATACCTAGGTATGACTATAGACAGCAAATTAACATGGAAGCAGTATATAGTCAAGAAACGAAAACAAGTAGACTTAACCATTAAACAGTTAAACTGGCTAATAGGTAAAAAATCAAAGCTAACAGTTGAGAATAAAATTCTGATCTATAAGACTATAATCATATCTATTTGGACGTACGGCCTGGAACTATGGGGCTGCGCCAGCAAATCCAAAACAGCAACAATCCAAAGAAGCCAATCTAAGATCCCGCGAATGAGAGTCGACGCACCACGGTATGTCTCCAACGCAACTCTCCACACCGATCTCGGTATATCTTCCGTACAAGACGTCATCCAACAGAAAAGCAACAGACATCACAACAAAATCATGTCTCACAAAAACCCACTGCTAAAGACGCTGTCGACAAGAGAAGACAACAGAAGACTCAAACTAAACTGGCCAATTGAACTGATTTGAATTCCTGAGGATTCGCAGCTGGGCGACTCCTCATCAAGTCATCTAAACAGTCATAACATTAGCTTGCAGAATGTATATTCGTACAGCCGACCAAATAAATAAATAAATAAATAAATAGCAAATATCCTATATGCAACGCAAAAAAAAAAAGGAAATAAACTTACAAGTTAACAATTCTGGTGCAGCAGCTTGTTTCCCTTTAGTTACTTCTGAAGCCACAAATGTTTATTAGAAAGTTTACTTGACACAAACTTTTGTTTCTGTACAACTGCTATTCTCAGAGTTTTTCGACTCGATAACTATTGGGCGAGCTATGAGCGAATTTCAGTCGAGATACGCGCAGAAACGCATCGCTATTGTTCTCCGATTTAAATTATACTGAAATATGTAGACAAAGTTAAGTGAAACTCTCTAATACCAAACTTCATTTCATTTAGCAGTTCTTGTATTGCGGTCTATTGTATGCAGATGGATACAAACTGATACGCAGAAGCTATTGTGGGTATTAATGCAGCCGCACCAATAATTAGGTCTTAATCCCTGAAGCAATGCGTCTTTATATAGTTCAAACTTGAAATAAAAGAATGATTTTCATTACCACTATTAGTTTTATTTTGACTGCTAAAAATCCGAGCTTAAAACTTTCCAAATAATGAAAGAATAGTTTGTTGAACCTAACATTCACAGTAGAGTTTATCTTTTATTATATTCTTAGTTCTGTGTTCGAAACAACTAATCCTTGAAGAATGCAGTCTTCTGGAATGTGACGCTATTTAGATATTGTGCAAACCGACATTTCGGAGGAACGCACCGCCTCCATCTTCAGGATATAATCAAATTTTTTATAACCTAAAGATGGAGATGAAACGTTCCTCCGAAACGTCGGTTTACACAATACCTACATGGCGCCACATCTAATAAGACGGCTTTCCTCATAGTCACAGCCGTGAAAACCTCAAATCTTACAACTAATCCTTGTTGCCTACTTTGTTGTTCCTGTTAAATGTGAATAGCAAGCTCTCATATGGTCACTAAAACTTTCTTGGAGCTTCAAGTAAGAAAATAAGTTTCAGCGCGGTACTGCTTTAGTCTACACCTGCTGCTTCCAGTTGTAATTACATTACAGTTCACAAAATCTGACAAGCATCGTCGCTTCTGCATGTCTGCCAAGAATTATTAAATATGATATTTTTATCTCAAAAAACAAATTACGAAATATTCACATCTGAAGTCCAGGGAAGAAGGGAGGAAGCAGTCCGGAAGACTTGAGACTTCTATATTAATGAGACTTTCTTATTCCATCCAGTTTCGTCAGAGGCGCAGGATCGTGTTCGTCAGCTCCAGCTGAGGCTCAGCCTAGCAATACAGGCAAGCGCCTCTTCTTTATGATTTAACCGATGTATACATTACGTAGATACAGGGAATTAAGTTGTATCAGCATACTGTCACGTGTTAGGGATTTGCGTGACTTATAAAACGGGTTTTGGATTTGCTGACCTTTATANACGGGTTAGTGTCGTGTGGTCAGAAGTTGAGAGTGTCCAGTCGAACATAATGATTTGTGAAACTTTGTAACAAGTTGTATAAAGAAAGTCGTCTTCTGGGTTTAGGCGCCGTGTATTCTTCGTTTTGGCCGACGTTTAGGAGGAACGTATCGCCTCCATCTTCAGAGCAGTTGAATGGCTTGGAATGCCATTTGGATACGTTCCTCCGAAACGTCGGCCAAAACGAAGAATACACGGCGCCTAAACCGAGAAGACGACTTTCTTTATACAACTTGTTACAAAGTTTCACAAATCATTATGTTCGACTGGACACTCTCAACTTCTGACCACACTACACTAACCCGTTTCTCTCTCTACCCTACTGAACTACTGGAGTCAGACTCATTCACTGTTATATAGACTCGGGGCGGACTCCATAAGAACACGTCCATTTACTAGCATAGGACGTCTACTTCTGACGCATAATTTTGTACGCTTTACCTACCAACGGACTGTTTACCTAGAATCTGTCTCCGCGGAAAGGTGTTGCATAGCAGTGAGTCTATACATCATAATATTATCGATATTATGTTAATACTACTTTAGTATTTTCCTTAGGGTGCACGGGTATGTATTAATACTATTTATAAAAGAAAAAGGAGTCCCCTGAAAGTGGCTACTGTGCAGGTCTGCCGGTAGCGCGAACAGGTCTCTTGGAGTTGAGTTTGTTAAGAGCATATATCAGGATAGTAGTAGTGATATGTCCGTTTAGAAGCATAAGTCATGCTAGCGATTGTTCGTTAGAGAGATAAGTTGAAACTTGAGGATGAAAGTTGGATGAAATCGTTATTATGGAAATGCACTCGAGGACAAATAATTAATTATTCTCAATAGCATGGCATTTTCCCTCACGGTACATTTATTATTATTATTATTATTATTATTATTATTATTATTATTGTTATGGCTTTACTGCCCTTTGTTGGGCCTTGGCCGCTTTTTCAGTTTCTTGATCTTACACACAGTCGGTAGGACTACTTGGACGGTGGATTAGCCTGTCGCAAGGCCGCTACCTACACACAGAACAGCACAAATACAGAATAAACGCACAGAGACATCCATGCCCTGAATGGGATTCGAATCCATGATCCCAGCGATCGAGCGAACGAAGTGAGGTCATACCTTAGACCGAGCGGCCACCGAGATCGGCAGGAAAGCAAAATATATAAGACTAATTAAGTAAAGAGGTAAGCTTTCACGGTTTTCTCACGGAGGTTTGTCTGTAATAGGCACGGTCTAAGACGAAGGCCGTAACTACACATGATACGTACATATGCTCACACACACGCGAATACACATATGCATTATAACACATATGTGCAAATATTTAAAGGAAAGTTCCTTTTTATTGATATCACGTTATTTGTTGGCGAATTGTATGAATGCTTCTGTTATCTTCGTTATGCCAGTGAGTATGTTTTCGGCATGTAAGAAATTTAGAACCGCTCGAAAGATTATCCCGGTAATTCGGGAAAGAGTACTGAATAATTTATGTTAAAGCCGGCATGCGTTTCTGTGCCTATATCGAGTCTAAATACATCGGAATGCAAAATGGTTCGGCCAGATATACTAGAAAAGCATGAAATACAAATCTTATGCTCTCACGCTTCAGTAAATATTACAGTTTTCGAGACAATAAAACAAATGGGAGTGAGCGCACCAGATTTGTTACGCTGTGGGCCATCTTTCAAATATGTTATATTTTATATATAAAAAATCAAATAAGCCTGTATACAATATTGACACGTGAAGTTAAATTTGATTTAGACATCTGAAACGAATATCCTTGATCAACATATAATAGTTCCCATAGAGCAAAAAGTATATTAAAACTGGTTTAATGAATTAATTAAACAATTTTAATTACGCATGATAAGATAATTACCAGATTCTGCAGCATGAAAACAGATGGCTGGTGTATAGATCTGTGAGCAGAGAGACGTATTACACGAGTATGACAAGAATTCGATCTCGTGAATTTCCTGTATCCTTTATAGTCCTAATGTAACTGTGTGCGCTGCCTGGAAGGGCATGTTGACACAAAGCCTCATTCCTGGCTTTATCTGCTGTACATTTTTCACTGCAGCTATTTTATGTTCCAGCCAACCATTTTTTATGCCTGCTAACAGCAGTGCCTCTGTTCACTTAACACAGAGACGAATGTGATGACAAAAAGCGTAGGGCATTTATTGTTATTACTATTATTAATGTTATTATATCATTTTCTTTTGGAAACCGTGCGTCTTCGAGTTCCTGCTTGGTGTATCAGAAACATTTCTTCTCCAATATCTGCTCGTAGGTAAAGAAATTGACTCCCTGCTGGACGCGCTTTGGGTTCTGATGTCTGCAGGGATGTTGAAGCATCTGAACAAAAAACTCTTTTCTCAACTATATTTTATAATTTTTATTTATTTTTATTTATTTTATTTATTTTTATTTATAATTTTTATTATATATAATATTTTATAATGACAAAATATTAATTGTATTCGATATAAATTTATATATATATTTGCATATATCTATATATTTCTCCCTGCACAGTAGCTGGAGCTATTGCATTTCTTGAATGTTTATTATTGTCTGTAAGATGCACATTGCCTTGTTTTGTCGTTTGCTTGTGCGTACGTGTTTTGTTTATTTTTTGCTAATGCTTAAATTATAATTGAACTTTTAGCTGTTGAGTGAGCATATAAAGAAGTATAAAGAACTCAACTGAATTACTATTAATCAATAAATGACGCCAGGATTAAAATCCTTTTTGGGAATCTAACAGTCGCTCAGCTGGAAAATAAATTCTCCATATTTTATGCAATATTAAGATTCATTAATGTGTTCACAAAACTCTACATTGGTCTTTATTATTAGAAAGATAAATTTTGTCCGTAACACCGTACACTCTTTCCTGAAGATCAATTTCAGTATTCATTTTCCATTTACAGTCTATGTTGTTCAAGTAGATTTTTCAACTAGAGCTCTGTGATGGGAATTTTCTATGCGTTGCTCACTCGTCCCACGCGCACTCCCTGAACCGTCCATCTCATCCGCCTCTGTTTGATAACCCTAATCATATTTGGTGGAGAGTACAAATTATGAAGTTCCTGTCTGCACACTGGTTTGGGTACCGTGGTAATGTGTCATGGTCTAACATCATTTAGTAAGCTCAGTCAAATTACAATGTGAAATAGTATTCATTTACTCAATATACCAATATGTTTCGACTATCGATGAGTGATCATCAGGGATGTTCCATTAACCTTTATTATAATCATTCAAGGTTTCTGAAAGATTGTTCGTTCATCCTAGAATCTCATATTACAATTAATAAAAACAAATATGGTACAATGTACTGACGTGTTATACTGAAAACGCGAAAGCAGAATCTACGTCCAGCTGCTGCAATTGCACCCTACTAGAAGGAAAAAAACCTCATCCAGCGTCATATCGAGGCTGTAGCCCTGCGGGGGGGGGAGCTTGCTACCATTCAGTCCAGAGCCTTTTGTCTTCTCACCTGCTGTCTAAATACATAAAAATTAGAATATACAAAACTACAATTTTGCCTGTGGTTCTGTATGGGTGTGAAACTCGGTCTCTGACATTAAGGGAGGAACATAAACTGAGGGTGTATGAGAACAGGGTGTTGAGGAGACTATTTGGATCGAAGGGACATGCAGTGACAGGAGGTTGGAGAAAACTGCATAACGAGGAGCTTCATAACTTGTACCCTTCACTAAATATAATTAGAATGATCATGTCAAGGAGGATGAGTTGGGCAGATATTTAGAACGAAGGGGAAGAAGAGGATTTCATATAGGACATTGGTGGGAAAGCCAGAAGGAAGGAGACCACTAGGAAGACCAACACGTAGGTTGGTGGACAATATTAAAATGGATCTTAAAGACAGAATGAGATGGAATGGACTGATTCGATCTAGCTCATAATAGGGACCAGTGGATGGCTCTTGTGAATACGGTAATGAACCTTCTGGTTCCATAATATATTGTGAAGTTCTTGAGTAACTGCGCAACTGTCACCTTTTCAAGAAGGGCTCAGAACCGTGAGTGAGTGAGTGAGTCGAATGTCAGACAATGTATCTTTCTCAGCAAGGTTTACAAATTCTGGTATTATAAGCAACCTTTATCATGTACGCGTAGATGGCTATTTTATGGAATGCGACACCATGAAGTCTTCTACGGAACTTGTTGCCACCATTTTCAGTGTAGACGAAGATAGCGATCTCCCCAGGACGTTAGTAAAATTATACCAGACCACACGACGTCACACCTAAGACGACAGTTAACGTTATTTTCACATTTACGTCCATGAGAACCTAACAACCCACATACTTTAATGCACTATTTATTTACGTTCCATAAACGAAACAAAGATGTTTCAGGGAATCGAACTAAATGTTTAAGCTTCAGTCCGATCCGTGTTTCCTGGCGAATAATTCAAAAGCACTCACTGTGCGTCTAAATATAGACAGAAACATGCCCATAGCATTAGGCAGCAACATTGCAGTGCATGTGAAATGTTCGTTGCTCGATACGGTCCCGTGACCTTATCAACTGAGGATAAACAAGACGCTGCTGACGCAACTCGCAAAGCCAGCTTTCCTGCTGTAACAATTTTAGAGTTCCACAGGAATATATTGCCTCCATATTCAGGGTCGAATAAACGGAGCAAGATAAAAGGGCCCTGAAGATGAAGGCGATATGTTCCTCCGAAACGTCTACTGACTTTCAAAGGACTACACTGCTTTATATCCAAGAAGATAGCACTTTTCTTTAACCACCGCTGTGAGAACCTCAAATTCTACATTCTATTTTGATGTAGGTCTCCATCAAGTACGGGCGCTTCTCTTGCTACTTACACTGTGTACACGAATTTCGCCAGAAAGGTTCATACCCGTAACGTTATTAATGTTCCTAACACTGGGTTCTAGTTTAAGAAAGGTGCTGTATATTGTGCATACATATCCTAATTCACAGGACGTAAGATCGAGAATTCTGTAACCGAAGAGGCTAGACTCTGCTTCGTTTCTCATGAATAAACATGCAGTTTCAGTACACGAATGACGTCAGCTGGTCGCTGCCTTGTTCGAAACGAAGTCCTACTGAGATGAAGCGTGAGGAACGAAGACTGCCACAACGCAATGTTTATCGAGGGGTGTTGCCCTTGTTTTGCACCTCCCATTAGAGTGGTAAGGAGCGATTCAGCAAGCAGCTGATGTTCTCATTGTGCAGCATTTGCATAGGCCCAACCTACGTCTTCATTAAAGTGCAGTGCTATGTTTCCGGTGATCCAAGCCTTCGAATTAACCGCAAATGAAACTTCAAGTTACCTGTAGCTTTACTGAAGAGGCAACATGAGAAGTCAACATCAAATACGGCAATCATGCGCCAGACGCCGTTACCAATGTCATGGCCTTATGGGATAATGGAAAGTAAGGAAGGACAGCCGCTGATGATATCCATGGAAAACCACAAAATAACTATACAGCAAAGTTAAAAGTCGCCCATTTCTCCAACAAACAGAAGAAAATTAGGAATACCTCAAATCCTATTAGTAATATCACGTTTAAAAATAAATTCTGCATACACCATAGGTAAAGTTATCCTTGTAACAGGCCATGGAGGACCATAGGGTTGTGAGACGTTGAGGCTCCTACATTATTTAGACAGTCAGCTCACAGATGGCGGCAAGTGATAGTCTTAAACGCCGGCCGGGCTTTATCCCCAGGAAGATTCCTGGTACTCATTTCTATTAGAGGCTGAGTCGCCCCAGGGTCATAGTGCGGCTGGAAGGATTAAAAAGCTCTACCTCATCGGGACTCGAATCCGCAACCTTCCAGTTTGTAGCGTAGTGCCTCAACCAACTACGCTACCGCATGCCTCCTGCATACACCATAACTGGATGGATAATGTTGTAGACTTGCATCGTAATATAAGGTACAAAATTTCCAACAGCGTGTCTTGCTGGTTAAGCTCACTCGCAGTCTAGTAACAGAATATCCCATAAACTTATGAGATATACGAAAAGTAAATTAATGACCTGTGTAAAGTAGGCTCTGCTATCAGTTTATAGGACTAAACCCAAAGTAACCTACTCACGTTATGCAACGATCTATCATAATTAATGTCACCAAAGTTTGATTAACGGTTTACGATATTCATGAAGGGGTCCACTTATGGTCTCGTGGGAAGTGGAAATTTCTATTAGTTAAGTGCCTGAAAATCGGAATTGGCCAAAAACATTTAGAGAAAGTCACCGACGTCGAATTAAAAATAAATGTTAGGGCGTTAATATTACGTCACGGACATACGGACAGACGTAATCTCCACACAAATAGTTGTTCTTTGTTTTGCTAAGAACGCCTTATAGGTGCCACAAAAGTACTCATCGCAATAGTAGCCTAATCTTCAATCTGGAAAACTTATTTCTTATAGGCGCCCATCAAATGTGGTTGTCTTGGTATATGGAAGTCACTGGCGTTCTCCACACCTACACACATCAAGCTCCACTGAGCTGAGTATAATTCATAAATCAAATACACTATATTTATCTTCATGTGCGGACGTGTAGGGCCTAAAGACTCTATTCACCTAACGTGAACTTCACTGGACAGAACGCTGACAGTTAGCTTGAAATGCTAAAATACTTCAGGAGAACTTTACTGATCTAGTAAATGTCACGTTCAGAATGTGAACTGTCGGTGTTTCTAAGCAAGATCTGTCACTTGTACGTGGAAAGCGTAAGAAACCGAGAATAACTACCCCCGAAAAACAAATAAAGCAGCTGGAAAATCTCGATACAAGTGGAAAACCGTGGATACTTGAAATCCGAGGATAGTAAAACTTCGGATGGCTCGGAATTTCTGTGCTTTAAAGGAGATATCGCTTTCCTCAGACTGAGCCGAGAGCTGAGGAGACATTCGAAAATTTGTTTCATTAAAATGGAATACTGTCTTCAGCGTTCTGATATACTGGGGAAAGGGTGCCTGAGAATATGATGCAGAGAACAGTTTATTTGGAGGGAAGATTGAAGTGTCCTACCCTGTCGAAAACAAGGACTGGAGTATTACAGCTTGACTCTTATTACCTAAGAGGGCGGCTGTCATATTTAAAGTGAGGTGACGTCTGGTTTCTGAGATAGGTGCTGTGAGTTACATTGAGGGACACAATGAAAAGTAAGGATATATCTAGAAACATAAAATATATACAGGGTGATCCACGAAGTTTTACCCCGGCTTATGGTACATATTCCTGGGGTTATTTCCTGCAAACTTTCCTTATAGACCTGTGGTCGATTTTCAATAGTTACGGAGTAACAATAGATTTTCGAAACGCATCATTGTGAATGCAGCGCTATGTTTCAGCGTGGGCGACAATACGTTCCAGTCAGCTATGTCAGCAGATAAGGTAGACCGGTTTGAATGTTGCGCGTAGGTAGATAGGCAGAGCGGTTCATATGCGTGCGACGCATTGTGTTGACGTGAGGGGAGACATTTTTGAAAATCTTAAGCACTACAGTTTAAAGGAAACAGATTGATAGAAGGGCGTGATATGCAACCATTGGTATGTTTACAGAATGGGATGCCGAAAATAATGTAATTTTGTAACACAAAATAGATGAAAAATGTTGCACAATGCAAAATTAAGAAATTGAAAAAAAAATGGTTTTAGAATGCTTCTTTCCTAAAACATTAACGATTTAAAAAGTGTTTGTATTGTATTTCTAATTTGCTTTGACTGAAATTAAAAAAAAAAATTTCGCCAGTTTTCAAATTACTGTATCTCTTTAATTATGAGTTGGATACCATTAGTATATTAATATTTTTTGTTCCAAATTACCTCAGGAATGCCCTCCCTAAGTGGGGGTAACACTTCGTGAATCATCCTGTATAAGGAACTATACAGTCCAAAGAAACTAGAAGGAACATGTAAAAATTATGATCTCTGAACGTTTCTCATGACACGCGGGCTACTGCAATCCTGTGGAAAACTTGACCTAGGATAATATAGAAATGAACGGAAGCAAAAATTCAGTTATCCTGTGAACTGGATTTGGACTCAGCTCTTGTTATGGAAAAGAAGAAGGACAGTCACATCGAGACAGCTTCATCAATGTCATAAATGGAACAGCTGATCAGGATGCCTATGAACAACAGGGACTTCGTAACGCACGTTCGCAGATTGGCTTTTATCCACAGCCTTCTGTAACCGCGTAGCTCGAACACTCGGACAATTACTTGGACCCCATTAGTTAATAGAGACACCCACCCTCTAGAACCAGTGCATTCTGAATACTACGGCGCACCACCACGCTCCCTACGTGTACTCGCCAGAACTACCGCCTGTAAAGCAGACGGCAATATACAACGCCCTGAACTAAGCACCAATCTGCCATGCCACGTTCCTGCTGCTACTTCAACGCCTTCTCTTCACAGAACACCATCAAAGCTTGCGGACTAACGAAACGGAGACGCACAACGGATACTGGTTGCATAAGCAAATCCTAGGGAATGTAGACAGAGAGGACTATACTCTCAGCAACGAGCTATATGGTACACGTATACTCTATAATTTCGTCTGCAATAGCTGAAGTCCAAAGCATTCAAAGCTTGTATGTTCTAACACTTCATATACAGCACACTGCACGTTGTTAATTTCATCTATCTCTGTCTCTATGTACATATCTATCTATCTATCTATCCTCACAATAGGTAAAGCACCCATACAAACCGTGCAGTTGTTTGTAATATACCGAAATTCTAATTACTTGCTTGCAAAACAGTCTTGATTTAAGAATATTTCTTCAGAATAATGGCTCTGTGAATATGCATGCTATATACAAGACAGTAGAGCGACATGAACCCAGCCGTTGACTTCGTGACGGACTATGACGTCACTGGTTACGCACATCCCACCTTCATGTCTACGGGTATTTCGGGATTATCATGTCCTTCATGAGCAAGCTGAGGCGTACTGTGATTGGTCAACTCGTCTCTTAGCTGATCAGAAACTTCATGGAAAATAGATGTCTGTTGGAAGTCACGAATGGCAGGATTCTCGGCTCCGTTCTGGTGCTTGTCCAGAAGAGTGGCAGGTACACGTATGACACTAATGGAGCCCGCAAGCGACGACAAATGCCGTCAGCAAAAAGGTAATGGTTCGATCTGAAGTTTCCCACAGCGGTTGTTATGAACAGTTCTGTCACTTCGCATATAACGTAGGGTAGTCCGGTGAAAGCCAACCGATATTTCGGGGGAACATATCCCCATTTTCAAGGCCAAAGAATGAGCAAAACAAGGAACCAGCGTGAAAGCTGCTGGAAATTACTTTCACGCTTGTTCATTGCTGGGCTTATTCTTCGATTCTGAAGATGGAGATGACATATCTCTCCGTAACGTAGGCTGACTTTCAGTGGACTACACGGCGTTATATCCCATAAGAGAGAACTCTCCAAGAACATGTTCGTTTCGTACGTCACTTCTCTAGAGCTACATACACGCTTACGTTATTTTACTGTCTGAGATTCAGCGTCATGTGACGTCACTAAGTCTTGTTAAAATGATAATTAATTGTATGATAGCATTTGAAATAGACGACTTAGTGACTCCTTTTTATTAGGCGATAATAAGAACTTCATTTTGGAAACCGATAATGTACGAGTACAAGAAGCTATGGAATTGTATATGGACAAGATATGTATTACAAATGGAAGAGATAAAAATGTGGAGTTGTGTAGTATATCTGGAGATGCACGAATGTATTAACGAATACGAATACATGTGTTATTTGACAATTAGATTTTTGGATATGTCATTAGTAATCTTAGGCATACTCTCGTTGACGGTGAGGGTTTCAAAATGGCCTTCCGTCGAACTTAGGCATACAATTTTCCATGTGGTATCTACGAAATTAATCTAATATTCTATCCTTTAGTTCTCGTATTTATCTCAGGTTCCAGGCTGCATATTCAAAACAGCCATATCACACTACCGGCCAGATGGATTATGTATGGCACTCCTATCGTTAACATACTGTCACGTGTTGGGTATGTCACGCGACAAATAAATTCACGTGGGTCTCGGATTCAGCGAATCTTTATTGGACACACACACTTATACACCATACAAGTATTATCGCTTGTGGTATCACGTCTCGACTAGGTTCCAACTGTCTTGTATGAAGGCTCAGTTCGAACTGTCTTCTGTGAAGGCTAGAGCTGGACTGTCGTCCTGTAGCTCTGTCGCTCTCTACTTATGTAGGTGTTCTGCGGACCGGGTATGAGACACCATTCGCCAAGGTGCCATCTCACGTGTTCCGTAATCCGTTGCTTCGGGAACGATCTCTATAGATTACGGCGGTAACGTGTCCCGTCTCATCCGTTGGTACTCAACGGCCCTCTGTTGTTCATCTCCGCGGAAACGCGTTCGTCGTTTCGGCATTGTCTATGCAGCGGCCCACTGTTATTGCGTTGCCATGGAAGTATCGACTCCAAACACGTTACAATACGATGCTTTTTAATATACTGTTTCAATACACTGCTTGTCTGCCTACCCACCTACCCACCACCTACCTACCTACTGCCTACCGATGGCTCTACAGCACTTTGTTGGACCTAAGCCGCCTTTCGGTTTCTTCATCTTTTAAAGTCTGTACGACTCCTTGGACGGGGTATCAGCCCGTCGCAAGGCCGCTACCTGCATACATAGGACGGCACAAACACAGAATAAACGCGCACACACATCCATGCCTCAAGCGGGTTTCGAACCCACGATCCCAGTGTTTGAGCAAGCGAAGAAAGTTCATGCCTTAGACCGCGCGGCCACTGTGATAGCGTTTCAATACACTGTCTTCCTAGGAGTGAATAATGAATTTTTTGACCTTGTTCTTCTTCCCCACTGTAAAATACACAGTTTCTCCTTCCATATATAGTTAGTTTGCTTGATAAAAATATTGATTCAGTACCTTCGTCAAGTAATCTAACTTCGAGTACGCCTTTTACACAAAAAAAAAATAGATATCGGATATCGCGATAGCTAATCAAGAAACTCTCTGTTTTTCGCACCTAAAAGTCCATTACCGTGTTCTGAAAAGCCCGTCCGTGGTCCCCATCCTCAATCGGATGAACCCAGCCTACTCGTATTTCCTCACACCAAACTTCTTTAAGATCCACTTTAATATTACCATCACTAATGCCTGTATCGGGGCCGCGCCATAGCTCAAGCGGTTAGTCGCTGGCTTCCCACCGTGGCGACCCGGGTTCGATCCCGGGTCTGGTCAAGTGGGATTTGTGATGGACAAAGTGGCGCTGGGGCAGGTTTTCTCCGAGTACTTCGGTTTTCCCTGCCAATCTTCATTCCACCAATTGCTCCGCAATCACCCTCACCTATCATCTGGGGCTGGTACAATAGGCCAGAAGTGGCGGCAGTACAAGGGACTCAGTCCCACCCCACTAGCAATAAGAAAAACCTGTATCTTCCAATATTCTTTACATTTCACTTTAGTTTTCTTTTCAGATTAAAATTTGCTCATCTCTCCAAGTTGCGTTGCATTCCGCTTCCTCCTAACCCCCTTGAAATGATGACCATAATTGGCCGAGTTAGTAAACGTGAAGACCTATCGAGTATGAAACTCCTCACACAATCAACTCAGTCCTATTACTACTCTCTTACGTCCAAATATTATCCTCAGCATCTTCACATTTTCAGCATAAAATCCTGTAGCCCTAAAAATGTAGTCCAGATCGTATCAATCGATCAGTCTAATTAACACAGCATGTACTGAGGTGAAGGCCTGTCAGTCTGAACATAACACTAGCTCAGCTGGCAAATAAGAACATACTTGAATGCAAGGTCCGATTCAGAGGCAAGGCAGAAGTACATGAGGTGTCCGATTCTTAATGAAAGATTATCGTTTTGTTTCATGTATAGATTATTGGTTTTACTAAGATTCCTCGTAAAGAAATAAAGCAAATTTCTGATATATCCTGTCTGAGTATTTATCGTTTCGGTACCTTAAGAGAGATCCCGTGTACGGAACTGCAAAACGAGGCACACTGTACATTAGGGGGAAACGTATTTCTTAGCTTACTTCTTTTGGCTTTATCCCTTTAAAGGTTCTGAATACAACTTTCAAGAGTGACACTTCAAATGTGAATATACTTTTCTATTTCCTCTGTGACTTCAGTCAAAAGTACGTAATTTAAAAAGCTTATTTGGACATTTCGACACGTTAAACTTGTTGTTACGTTCTTGTATGGAGTTTCGAAGAGAGTATGAGGACAACACAATATTCATGGCTGACTGAACTGTCAGAATTGCAACCTTGTTATAGTCCACTACCTTCAATTCGTCCGGTTTTGATATTTTCGCAACAAATATTTGCAAAACATACGCCCATTATCTCTTCCATGTCAGTCTGTTAGTCCGTCTTTCCGTCTGTAACAGCTTGAGAAAAGGTCAGCATCTTGTCATCAATTTTGATATGGGGAGCTGTGCTGAAATTTGTCCACATATCACCGAACGTGTTGGTAACGCTCTTAGACTCGTATTTGGGAGGTGAGCGGTTCGAAACTCAGTCAGAACACTGGTTATCCTAAGCGAGGATTTTAATGGTCTTCCTCAGTCCCTTTAAGCAAATACCGTGATCATACCTCGATTAGGATACGATGGCTTCCTACCAAATCCTTTCTAATTCATCAGTTAGCCTACCATCCGCTGCCATATCATTTCTATGCTGGTAGCGTCATTAAGTAACCAACAAGAAAAATTGTCCACATACTCGTATCCCAATTTAGGCTGAATCGGACATGAATTTTACATGAAGACGTACAAAGGATTTTTTTGCGCATTTCTAGTGTAACGTGCTAATTAACTATCGGAGTAAAAATATTTAGAGCAAAGTTTTGGAGACAAATGCAATACAAGTTTTGTGTTCAATAAATTATTTTCTTTAATTCTTGTGATTTCCAGGGATAATTAAACAAACGCGATCCAAAGCGCCATAATTACTACGCCCTGAGTAAATTTCATAACTTGTTAAATCACTTTATTTAGTAGGCACTTTCATTTTAATAAGCTCAATATCTCCCATGCCTTACGTATATTTCCGTGCCATGCTCTCTCATACTGAGAACTGTCACCAGGTACAGGCGTATCTGAACGGCAAGTACTGTGAATGTCCTCTTGTTTCACGTTAGGTACCTACTATGTACAAATCCTAAAGGCCGCACCATAGCTCAAGCGGTTAGTCGCTGGCTTCCCACCGCGGCGGCCTGGGTTCGTCCCAGGTCTGGTCAAGTGGGATTTGTGGTGGACAAAGTGGCGATGGAGCAGGTTTCCTCCGAGTACTTCGGTATCCCCTACCAATCTTCATTCCACCAATTGCTCCTCAATCATCCTCACCTATCATCTGCGGCTGGTACAATAGGCCAGAAGTGGCCGCAGTACAAGGGACAAGTCCCACCCCACTAGCAATACAAAAAGTACAAATCCTTGTTATTCCGACTGAAAATCTTGTCGATTGCCCTCGCTACCTCCACTCATAAATGGGGGAAAACAAAAAAGAACTCCGTCGTTTTAGTCCGCAAGCGAACTGTACCGACCGAGCAACCGCCGCTTGTCGGCAAAATTAGTGCCAACTTTTGCGGATAGAAGGTGTCACGTGATCAGCGCAACGGATCCCCACGGTTGTTAATCTCTGTTTTCTAGACCGGAGCCGCTATTTCCTTGAAATAGCTCCTCAGTTATCCTCACGAGGCTGCGTGGACCCCGTTCCAGACCCACTACTCGTACCACTCAGAAAAAATTGGTAGCGCCAGGAATCCAAACCGGACCTCTGGATCTGTGGACAGGAACTCTGACCATTGACAAGAGAGGGGGAGTAACAACAATTCTTTAAGATCTCTCCTCGACTTACAGAATGACTAACCGTGGCCATCATCAATCTCATTTCACTCTGATCATCTCTGATTCACATCCCTAATTAATTCACTTAGCGTGAAGACAGGTTGGATCTCATACGTTACTTCCCAGTCATGTCGTGTATAATCAACCGATATGAGTTCCAGGGCGAGGAGATATCTTGCATTGAGGAAATTTCACTACAATGTGAATTTTCATTGTTTGATATTTCTTGATATTTCGACTTCTAAAGCACTCACTCTGTGTCACTAAATATACATTATATTATTCATAACCGTCTGTTTTACTGTCACTCAGTCATCATGCTAATGGTACATGCAAAATAGATCTATCGAAATTAACGATATATCTCAGAGAACTATCAATACTTAAATGGAACACGTATTCAATTTCGTGGCAAATTCAGAATCTTACTAATCACTGCCGGAGAATTACTAAAATAGCTCTATCCGAAAGATTTGTTTTGATTTTATTTTCATACCGCGCTCAGACTTTTCTCGTTATATTCGTTCGGAATGACGTAGAAGCGGAATTTAAGCTCAAACAACCCGTAATTTACACGTATATTCTTTGCAATTCTGCATTACTTTAATCCAGACATAAGTGAATTCTTTTTAAAAACGAATTACACTGCAGATACCCCACACCACATGATCAAATTAATATATTTTTGCATTTATTTATATTCGACTCAAAACGACTGGATTGATCTGGCTCAGGATAGGGACCAGTGGGGGGCTCTTGTGAACACGGTACTGAATCCTCAGGTTCCGTAAAATGCTGTACAATTGGCGGTTTCTCAAGATGGGCTCAGCTCCATGAATTAGTTGGGGCATGAACGTTCAGAACATTGATATAACACCAGCGCCCTCTTCGTATTAAGTACGACATTCAATCACTAACAAACTCTACCCTCGTAACTGCTGATATGACTCTCTTATGTACAAAAAACTGTACGTAACTGAGGATTCTCATTCCCCTTTCCATAGAAAAATGTATATTCGCCTGGTGGTTCAGTGCCACTTCTCTCCCACCTAGCCTCCGGTACTCCCACTAAATCTAACTTATATTCTCACATTTCCGTCATGAGCTAACCTGCCCTGTACAGGCTTCATACATCCCAAATCTCATGTCCATTTCCCTTAGCTTAAGTAGTTCATTCAGAGAATCTGTCCAAGTACAAGGCCCTTTGTGACATTCCGTAACAAGCTTACTTCTTATGGTGAGGAGTTGCTAGCCTCATGCCCAACCGCCAAGCTGTAGGTCCACATCTTCTTAGATGTGTAATATTACACTCATGATGTTTAAGAAGAAGGTGCTGAGGAGAACATTTGGATCGAAGCGAGATGGCGTGACAAGAGGTTGGAGGAGCTTCACAGCTTGTACTCTTCGCCAAGTCTAATTAGAATGATCAAGTCAAGGAGGATGAAATGGGCAGGGCATGTAACACGAATGGGGGAGAAGAGAAATACACATAAGATATTGGTGGGAAGGCCAGCAGGAAAGAGACCCCTGGAAATATCAAGACGTAGGTGTGTGAACAATATTAAAACGGATCTTAGCGAGATAGGATGGGATAGTATGGCTTGGATCTGTCTGGCACAGGATATGGAGTAGTGGAGAGCTCTTTAGAACAGGTTGATGAACCTTTGTGTTCCATAAAATTCTAGGAAGTTCCTGAATAGCTACACAATTTGCACCTTCTCAAGAAGGGCTCAGCTGCATGAGTGAGTTAGTGAATATTACACTCATACGAAATAAGTTCATTTGTTTCGGAGGAGAAACATTCAAGCATGTATGACCTCCCCACTACGAATTTACTCAGCATATGTCTTGCAAAGCGTGTATGTAAACTAAATAAAACACTTGCGGTGTGATGGCAGCTTCCTCCTCCCCTAAGAAATAGCGGATGCTTCAAGTTTATTACGCAGCCTGAGTGCTTGGAACATGTTACCTGGTTTACAAGACGTCGTCTTCAAGAGATTGTGTGGCAGGAACTAAAGCTCTTAACTCGGCGCCAGATCGCATAAAGCTGTAATCTTGTACCATAACGCAATTTCATCAAGGCTCCATGGAGACATCATCGACCATGGACGAGTGATGGTTTTTCCGTATAAAATCAATGAAGATGAATTTTTACAGCAATGAAAACAATTCACATGAGCCAGACATAATTTTTTTATTCACGCTACGTCACATTGAGCCATGAATTTTAGTCTGATTTTCTAATCTCGTAAGAAACCGAAGGCATGTAGTACCGTCATGTTCGTGTACGCTGTTTTCTGTTGAACTCAGATATTCATAAAGGCGATTCCACTAGAGCCGGTCCATTTTGTGCTGGCCCAGTAAAGTCAGCATTCGCTGATCACAGTGGCCGTGCGGTCTAACGCATGCACTACCTTTACTCGCTCTAACACTTGGATCGTGGGTTCGAATCCCACTTGAGGCATGTATATCTGTGTACGTTTATTCTGTGTTTGTGCTGTCCTGTGAGCAGGTAGCGTCAACTGTGTAAAAGATCAAGAAAGCGAAAATCGGCCAAGACCCAACAAAGGACTGTAGAGAGATAGATAAACAGATAGACAGACATACACATAGAAAAATCTAGACCGGAGCAGGTATTTCCTTGAAATAGCTCCTCAGTTATCCTCATGGTGCTGAGTGGACTCCGTTCCAAACCCACTACTTCTGGGAAAATCTTGTTACGCCAGGAATCGAACCCGGGACTTCTGAATCTGTAGCCAGGAACTAGATGGATTTAATTTGAATATATCCTTAGCCTTAATTATTAATTATATAGGAATTTGTAATTGAATTTTATAATCTTTCTTGTGTTATTTAATAACTGCACCCAAGAGAAATCAACTCTAAATTATGGCTCTTTATTCGTTACTTTAGGATTGCGAAGGAAGTTAGTTTTTAATAAAGACCAAGAAGATGAGCGCTCTGAGCACGTCTCTGTAATGGGAAAGCCAACCTTTTGACTCACACGTAACGGTCTGAGAGGACTGGCTTTGTTTTGGCAGAAAAGAACAAAATACTCCCCAATGTCAGTGAGATAAAAAAGATGGGAAGAAGACATTGGCTGCCTGCGTTCCCCAGGACACATTCGAAAATCTGTCCTCATTGTCTTGAATCCAGACCCTTTGCTCTCACAGAGAGATTCAACTGAACAATTGTTAAACGGGTTTCTAGTTAGCGCCTCTGCACGAAAAATCAAAGTTCACTTCAGATGCCATTTATAATACTGACGAAACTTGAATTTCTACTGTATACAGCCAGCATACTGAAATACTTAGACTGAGGGGAAAGAGACAAATTGGTAGCTTTTCTCCAGCAGAGAGGGGTGTCTTGGACGCTGAGTGAATTGCATGAGTACCTCTGGGAATCATGCCGAAGATGTTTGCATTTCCACGGGCGAGTAAGAACAAACATCTGCTAGATAATGTACCGTAGGCAACTCTGCTGAATATCACATCAATTTGACGGACACAATACCAAATCTATCTGAAGTGGTTCCACAGTTTGACTGATATTTGGAAGCCACGGAAAAGGAAACTTGTCCTTCTCCATCTGGATGGAACGGGAGCCATACAGGAAACCTAACGTTAATCGAACAGGCACGTGAAATTCTCGTTGTTCATCTATACTTTCCACCACACACCACCCACAGGTGACAACCACTAGAAATATCGTTGCAACCGGACGCGTTGGCACCCTCAGATAAGTGGATATATTTTATGATCAGTCTTTATGAAACAGCAGTTACTGGCTTCCGAAATCAAGGATATTCCAACTATATACAATTTTTTTCAAACTGGGTGTTTGAGCCATCTGAAACCACTGAAATCACCACTTCCCATCACCCACCACCCGTACTTGTGAAGAATAGTTGCGATGATTCTGAATCTCCACAAATCGACACTTCAAGGGCGTCCCATTCAGTAAAAGAAACTTAAAGCCACTTTGAAAATATTTTCAAAATATATTCTTGAAATACTAAAAAAAAAGCCATAAGGAAAGCATAGATGAAACTGCAGTTCTCATAGATTCGCCCTACGGAAAGAGAATAAGCAGGATCTATGTACGAGGACAAGGCGAAAAAGACAACAAAGTGGGTGTTGTAATATGATGTGTCTGGCACACCAAAAAGGAACATAGAATGGCAAAAGAAGTCACGCAAGACGGTACAGAGACTCACGAAAAATGATAAGGCTAGCTCAGAAGGTGGATGTAGGGGAAGCGCATTTACTTCCATAATGCATTTTCCACCTCCAGCGCTGGTGAAAGGTGGATGAACTGGGGCTTGTGTGGTGACAGAACTTATGACGCTCATGACCCTTCCGCATGAAAGTGAGGGATACACGTGTCACTCATGTCAGATACTAAACGTGGGTGGCATTTATTCCTTAATGCTCCTTGTAACAGTCGTTCCTACTTGAAAAGTGTTTGCTCCGTGTTACCCTAGGTGAGTAGTAGAAGAGGGCATTTTCGCCTTCCTTCGCAGAGTCCGCAGTTAAAACAAATGTTGTAACCAAATTATAGGCTTCACTTTTGAACATGCAATAACTGAGTTGATCCTCATTACATCAGACGTTCCCAGAGAAGATCACTGATGAATTATAGGCAATTAAATTTATCACCCAAGGCACCTGAACTTTCCAGGCGATTTCAGATCTATTTTAATTAACATGAAGTTTATATGTAAAAAGCCTCCCTCATCTCTTGGTTCTCCGCTCGGACAGGCGAGGGTTAGTAGTATAAACTTTACTGTATATCCGGCACAGTGGAAATTTAATTTCTGATATATGCTGCATTGTTAAGCTTCGTATTAAAGTTTTCATGTAACTAGGTCAATGGATCAAAATCATTCATAAAAGATGACAGTCATGAGGCTAGGCAAGAAACTGCCCTCTCTAAGGGAACCCGAAAGCTCATTAGCGTGTTTACAGCAGATTGCTATAAGTCCACATCCCGAGCTAGACAAATCCAGTATCCATCATCATAATATATTTCCTTAAGATACATTTTTAAATTAGGGCAATCTTCTCATATGGTTCTAGATCCGAAATTTACATCTGAATAGTCTGCTGAGAGCAAAACCCTATATCGAGTTTTTGTGTAAACCCGAGGACATGCTATACATAACTATACAGACTCAAACAGGGTCACAGTTGCTGCTTCGTTTCGGGAACTTCCGCCTGAAGACGGGCGATACTTTCTGAAGTTTGTCTCTGTTTTCTTCAGTTCCTGCATGTAAATTCTGTGATAGTAGTTTCGAAATAGTCTCCTGCCCCTTCCTTACACACCATTTCAACTTAATTCTTCACACAGTTCTAACATTCGATGCCACAGAGCTTGTGTGGTTAGGAAAAAGAATAGTTAACTGGCCCATTAATCAATCACCCCCTGGCACATTACTGGGAAATTGGTAAGCCCCAGAGTGATTAATGGGCTGGTTATTTAATGACTCGATGCCAGTTTCTGACGCGGCTATGGCGTGATTATGAATTCTGAATAGGAAGAGCTGAGGAAAACATTAGTGCGGTCCAGCTGAAAATTCTCTCCGGATGTCGAATTAGAAGGGCTGGTGGGAACATCAAGGCCCCAAGACAACAGCTGACGAACCTTGAATTCGACATTCTTGTTTGAAACTTTGTGGCGAAATGAAAAGGCGGCGCTTGCGAGATCTGTTTCACAGTGGGAGGAATTACTGAACTGGAGCTTACATAAATACATTCTTAGGATGTCAAATTCACTGAACTTCCTCAGATGTGAGACCAAGAGGGAAATATTTCTGATGATGATGAACAGTTGAATTACATAATATGAGGCGGTTAATTACTTAAATTTATTTAACAACGTTGCTAATAACTCAGAAGTTATTCAGAAGACTGAATAAAGAAATTGGAACGGAAACGAAAGGAAGCGATCGTGAAGTAAAATAGGATCCTTTTTCGACATTTACCTAGAGAGACTGAGAAAAACCACACATACCTGTATTCATGTTAATCGGTATCCCTGCCGAGATTTGAACCGGAAGCTTCAAGAACACAGACCACAGTTTTGATATTTGAGCCAACCTGCTCATTGCGAATTTCTTGAACAAAGTTCTTCAGTTACAGAGGTTATAGAACATAATATATGAAGATAAGAGTTAATGGCGAATTGTAAATATGGAGGAAGGAAGTGGCCGTGGCATGTCTGAATCTGTATTGAAGATTTTTCCACAAGCGGCTTCGAGAAGAAAATATGGAATCCCCCGAGAACAGACATCACTGCAACTGCAAATCGAGTTGGACAATGGCCGACTGGGATGTAAAGCCGCAATTCAACAACTCAACAGATAAATTTGTTGCAGAACATATACGATGGGGTACCCAAAAGAAACTGAACTAATTTTTTTGTGGGCAGAGCTTTTGTAGTACCGCGTTTTGCCGCTATGAGCGCATAGAGCTAACATTCCTGAGTCGATAAGCCGACTACCGTTGATTCAGAAGGTAAGGACTAGTTTCGGCAGAGATTATAGTGACAACTGTTTTGTGTGATCGTCGTTTTTGCAATGGCTGATTTTCGTGAACAGCGTGCGGCGGTGAAATTCTGCTTTTTGCTCGGGAAAAGTGGAACAGAAACTCTTGAAATGTCAAAAACGTCGTACAAGGACGATGCTAAGGGGAAAACTCAAGTGTTTGAGCGGTTTTCCCGTTTCAAAAATGGTGAAATGTCAATTGATGACAAACCTCGTTCTGGTCGTCCTTCCATGGCCCGAACACATGAAAATGTTGAAAAAATTCGTGAAATCATCAAGGAAGATCGATGACGGACCATTGAAGAAATTGTGGAGCTGTCGGGAGTGACTTGGAGCTCAGCGGCCAGATTTGTGGCAGTCGGGTGACTGGTGTTTCCATCATGACAATGCCCCTGCTCACACAGCCCTGTCTGTACGACAATTCTTGACCTAAAATGGTATGACCACTGTTCCTCACCCTCCATACTCACCCGACCTTGCCCCGTGCGACATTTTTTTTGTTTCCTCGAATGAAAAGAGACATGAAAGGAAAAAACGACGGAGGCGCTGTCAAGCATCTCAAAAGATGAATTTAGACAATGTTTTGAAAAATGGAATAAAAGACTAGACAAGTGTATTAGTGTAAGTGGAGAGTACTTTGAAGGGGATTGAAGGTTTGTGCTTAAAATTTGAATAAATAAGTTAAAAAAAAAATAAGTTCGGTTTCTTTTGGGTATCCCCTCGTAATTATGTAGTAAACTGAATAATTGGTGAAAGAGTTATGTACTCATTCAGGACATTCTGAAGTGCAAGTAGCACGCTCCGCTAAGTAGCTGTTCTACCACGCAACAAGCCGAATATCTTTACCGGTGTGGAATGTTCTGATACGGATAAAGTCGAAGAGAAAGTTCGTTATATGAGGCGAAAGACACACCAAGGCTATTGACTTCAACAAAGGATGGAATAACATAGACTGAGACCCATTTGAGATGAACGGGGCTGATAAAAAGGCAACATAGATTCTTCCTAAAACAATTGATCCTGCTGTGGAACGTAGGCGGGGGAGGGTCGCGTCGTCTTCTATTTTATCCGTCTGTAAATTGGGTATCGATTCTTCCGTTTCAGAGTCTGTTTCACGTGAATCGTCAGGATATATGAAATATACATGGGCATCGATTGTCTGGATTCTGCCCACAATAATATCATAACCTTCAGACGCTATATTAAGGGTTTAGATTGGGGTCGTTTGGTGCATGGCACCGTGCTGTTTTTTATATGGTTACCACGTCTCTACTCTAAAGAAAGAGGCAGAGTCTTTCTTTCAAAATTTGGTAACCACATTGGCATGACTAAAGAGACCACAATTTCTCGAATTTTCATTAAAAGAGGCATTTAAATTTCCAAATATCATATTCTGTATTATATAAAAAGACTGTTATGATTCGTTGTTAATTGTTCAACGATGAATTGTAAGGTAAACATAATCAGTTTCGCGATCCAACACCGGCTTAGTAGCAAAAAATTACAGAAAACTGATAAAATTAAGAGAGAACAAAACTGTGGTTTCAGTCCGCCAGGGAACTCTATCGACCGAGCGACCGCCGCTTATCGGGGAAGCTAGTGCCAACTTTAGTGGATAGAGGGTGTCACGTGGTCAGTGCAGCGGATCCCCACAGCCGTTAATCTCGGTTCTCCAGACCGGAGCCGCTATTTCCTTGAAAGAGCTCCTCAATTTTCTTCACGAGGCTGAGTGGACCCCGTTCCAGACCCACTACTTCTCAGAAAACATCTCTGGATCTGTATGCAGGAACTCTGACCACTAGACCACAGAGGAGATCAAAATTAAGAGAAGAACACGTCAATTTAAGAAACCTTATTCATTTAAGGTGTATTTAACGATGCTGTCAGTACCTCAGACTATTGTGTCTCGAATAATATTGAGATAATTGAAAAGTTGTGTGGAAGAAATTGATAGCGGATAGTTAGAGACAATATCCGGGCAGTTTCTGGAAGGACTAGGGAAAGCTACAAGAAAAATCGGGGTATTTGGTATCCCGGCGGGGATTTGGAAAGTGCTTCTATCGAATGCATGTGTCTACTTGTTCCAATTTATTGTATCGTATCACGTTACATAAATTGTGTAATTCTACTCTGTACGTAAGGAAACGTTCGAGACAAAATCTAAAGCATTATTTCAGTACTTTCGTGGAAAAATTTAGGAAAAAATTAAAGAAAAAAAACGCTGTGATGAAATTAATTCTGTAGGCCTATAAGAGTATTTCTTCTGTTTTTTATGAAGCTGTCAGTTCATCAGACTACACATCGTAAAATTGAATAATGATTGGTGAATATTGGTTTGGAAAGGATTTAGTAGGAAGTGTTCTTTACATAATTGAGGTACTGTCCGGGCGCTTGCGCAGAGAGAACAGGGAAAACCAGGGAACTGCCGGTAACACGGCCGAGATTCGAAAGAACAACCCGCTGAATAAAAGTCCATAATATTATCGTTACATTAATCTGTTCATTCTAGGTCTAGATCGGAACCGAGGACTTCCATGATATGAAGCCGCTAACCTAGTAATTTGTCTGCGACATGTGGTATTCTACTTTTAGACCTAGAACTGTTCGTTCACAAAAAAACAAAACATTATTCACTAACAGTAATTCAATTGGATACGGTGCTCTGTTAAACAGAAATGCCTCTGTGGCTGCAGAAAACGCCCCTCTCCTCAGTTATTTAGTGAGAGGGGTAACAATAATAAAAAAAATACCACTGCGTGACCTTTTCTCCGCCAAACGGAACAAAAAAGACATCCAGGGCTTGAGATAGGATGTTATGGGCCATCCATTCCTGAGCAGAATGAGACAAATTGATAAAAATGAAAACGTGCCCCATATTCATTTTGAAGCAAACAGAGTTTCGTGGTGCGCACGTCGACATGAGGATCGTGCAGTCTGTGTCTTGCGGATACAAATCTACTTCGACGAAATTGCGAAATACGTTCAACGTTGAACCAAGCTACGACATACACAACGTCCGTACAGAAAAGGAAAGTACATATACATTAACGACAACAATACCTTACAACCCATGCCCAAGACGTATACTGCAGGAATATTAACACACCGTAACAGCCCATAACAATATTATCCAAAATACATTACTACAGCACAACCTTGGACATAACAACAACCACCTTGAGAGATGCTCAACGTGGTTTCACACAATTATTCACACAGCACTGAAAACTCTGAACATTACGTGAGAAATTTCAACATCGTTTCCCACAATCTTTTTCTTTCATTGCTAGTGGGGTGGGACTAAGTCCCTTGTACTGCGGCTGCTTCTGGCCTATTGTACCAGTCCCAGATGATTGTTGAGGGTGATTGTGGAGCAACTGGTGGAATGAAGATTGGCACGGGAAACCAAAGTACTCGGAGAAAACCTGCCCCAGCGTCACTTTGTCCACCACAAATCCCACTTGACAAGACCCGGGATCAATCCCGGGCCACCGCGGTGGGAACCCAGCGACTAACCACCTGAGTTATGGTGCGCCCTTTCCACAATCTTAATAACTGTTCTAATAATGTTAATGTTTTCATATTTTAACTGCAATAACTTTATAATATGGACGTGTTGCACTAAATACGGATCCATATTTAGGAGTTCAATAACTTTAGTCGTACGATCATAACACTGCCTGATGATGGTCCCATGAGTATCGAAACATTTAGCGGTAAAGAGTAAAGCTATCCCTGTAACAGGCCGTTGAGACCCATAGGGTTGTGAGATGTTGACTTTCCCACATTTTCTAGACAATCGGCTCAAAGATGGCGGCAAGATTGTGAACCCTACCCGCCGGCCGCCCTTTACTCCCAGGAATATTCCAAAAAATATTCCTGGTACTCATTTCTGTTAGAGGCTGAGTCGACCCCAGGGCCATAGTGCGGCAGGAAGGATTACGTCAATTAAAAAAAATCCAATAACCTCATCGGGACTTGAACCAGCGACCTTCCAGCTTGTAGCACAGTGCCTCAACCAACTACGCTACCGCGTGTAGCGGTAGAAAGTTAAATTCAATCCGAATATTGTTTGATTGTAAAACCACTTCGTTGTGTTGACGGAAACCTTTCCTTGCCAAATATTTATGAAATAATTATTATTAAGATATTCCGAACAAGAAAAATTCGATACATAACACACTAACAAGGGGCAAAGGGGGAAAAGACCAAGTTTCTGAAGACTTCTACATCTTCTAGGATATAACGCCGTGTAGTCTTTCCGGAGGAACATGTCGCTTTCATCATCAGAGTCAAAGAATGAGGAAAGAAAAAATAGCATGAAGCAGCTCTACTTGCTATTCCTCCGAAACGTCGTTTGATTTTCAACGGACTACATGACATTAGAAGTCTTCGTACCCACCGCTGTGAGAATCTCAGATCATCATAAAATATTTTACTGAAGTACCTAAAAGGAAGAGACTACTAGTAAGGAAGAATGTGGCCGCGCCATAGCTCAAGCGGTTAGTCGCTGGCTTCCCACCGCGGCGGGCCGGGTTCGATCCCGGGTCTGGTCAAGTGGGATTTGTGGTGGACAAAGTGGTGCTGGGGTAGGTTTTCTCCGAGTACTTCGGTTTCCCCTGCCAATCTTCATTCCACCAGTTGCTCCACAATCGCCCTCACCTATCATCTGGGGCTGGTACAATAGGCCAGAAGTGGCCGCAGTACAAGGGACTTAGTCCTACCCCACTAGCAATAAAGGAAAGAGGAAGAATGAGGTCTAGATTTGAGGACATTATGCAGATATACTTGAGGTAATTACGAAGTGCCTATATGCCTGACGCTCAGGGTGGGATGATGTTAACGTCGTAATGAAACATCTCGTTCCATAAGAGGGGAGATTCCTCTTGACATGCTGAGTGATCATCCGTCATTGAAGAAGCAGAACAAACATTTTTCTTCCATGGCGTCAATGTAGTATTTTGAAGTAGCAGCAAGAGTATACGAAAATTAAAATAATCTATGAAATCACTAATATACGAATATACAGTATGTGCCAAAAGATGCAGTACTAAAACTCGCGCATCTCAAACGCGCATGTGCCTTTGTCGATGGGGCATAGCTCCAGCCGCCTGTGTTCCCAGTAGTGAAAAGGAAGTTGTGTCGTGCAATTGTTGTTGGAAATTGGTCTCTCGACGGAGGAAAAAGTATTCATAGTTGAGTATCATTTCCGCTCATAAGGAAGTGGTCGCGAGACAACTCGCTTCCTTGGTTTTGAGCGGCCAGATGTTACCGTCCAGAAACCGCTACACAGTACACGTGTGACGATATGGTCTGCCGTCTCAGCACACGGTATATTAGGCCCCTATTTCATTGAGGATGAGGAAGGCAATGCTCTTCCCGTCACCAAAGAACGCTTCAGGAACATGGTGATCGGACTATTTCTTCATGATTTCAGAAGGTTCTGTCTTGTAAGGGGCCTTCACATGAATAGACAGTGGTATCAACAGGACGTCTCTTCATTTCGGTACTGAAAGTTTGGCGCAAACTATACTTAACCTACTACACTAACTTCCGTTCACTGTGTTTTGACTTCCTTTCATAAAGTATACATATATATGGGGAAAAAGGCGCTCGTTCTTGTTCAAATCATAACGGAGCGCCTGATCAGGTCCTACCGTCATGGGCAAAAACAGATACTATCGCTATAACGGAAATTTGAGAGACATGAAATTAACCAGCGCTCCATACCTGACAATACAAAGGGACACAAACAGGAGATTAATCTCGAAGTCAGACATGCCACCATTAAACGTCACTTCTCGCGGAACTAACGCAGGGATTCCTTCAGATCCGCGGAACAGTACAGTACAAGTGATATATTATTTCAATTTATTATTGTCTGTGCCTGTTTCTTCAAACCTGGAAAAAATGTGAGAGAACACCTTCCCGGGCCTGTTGTCTGTACCTGCCATTCCTTTATCCTCATGTTGAAAAGGCGGGAGATGTTCGGAAATTTATTATTGCTCTGAGGATTTATGATACCCAAGAGATGTCGAGCGGCTTAGTATAAAGCGAAGTCATCTTACGCTTGCATCACTGGGTACAGAGTAACACTAGCCTAAGTTATTTTGTGTCTCAAAATGTAACTCAAATATGGAGCCATCTGCGGAACACAGTTAAAACTATGAAATATGCACCTAACTTTGTTACAAAAATTAAGCGAATAAAAAAGCTATCTCTGTAAAAGGCCGTGAAGACCCATAGGGTTGTGAGACCTCAAGGCTTCCACATTTTCTATAGACCATCGGCTCACAGATGGCGGTAAGTTTGTCACCCTTACGCGCTGGCCGCCTTTTACCTCCCAGGAAATTCCTGGTGCTCATTTCTGTTAGAGCCTAGTTCGTCCCCAGGGCCATGGAGCGGCAGGATTAAGTAAATAGAAAAAATCACCACATCGGGACTCGAATCCGCGACCTTCAGGTTCGTATCATAGTACCTCAACCAACTACGCTACCGCGTATTCCCAAATTAAGATTATTAAGCCACTAAATAAGGTATATAAAGAAATTTGGAAAGTTTGCCCTATATGGAGGAACGACAATGTTCACAATGCAGACCATCACTGTCACAATGTAAATACCGACTCCTTAATGCTTCATCACTCTCGTACTTCCCTGTCTGTTACACCGCCACCCTCTTGGACCTACTGTATCTATTTGCAACTTCTCTGTTACGTATTCCCAAAAGAAAATGTATGTACTCCTAGATTCCGTAGACTTCACGAAGAGTCTGTACTACTCGTCGGAGATTCAGAGAGAATGTTACCTTCCGGTGAGGTTTTAAGAACTCACTGAATTCATTACTATTTAAAAATAGACTGAGAGTGAGAGGGGCCGCCTTTGTGGTCTAGCGGTCCGAGTTCCCGACTACAGATCTAGAGGTCCCGGGTACGATTCCCGGCGCTACAAGATTTTCTGAGAAGTAGTGTGTCTGGAACGGTGTCCACTCAGCCTCGCGAGGATAACTGAGGAGCTATTTCAAGGAAATAGCGGCTCCGGTCTAGAAAACCGAGATTAACGACCGTGGGGATCCGTTGCGCTGACCACGTGACTTAGCCGACAAGCGGCGGTCGCTGGGTCGGTATAGTTCGCTTGCAGACTATAGGCCACGGAGTTTAGTGTTTTTTAAAAGTGAGAAGGGATGCACATACAGAAAACCTGTAGTTGAATAGAAATACATACAATTATTAGTAGCAAAATCTGAAGAGAACAAAACCACATCCCCAGACCTATTTACAGATGGAAGGATAATATCTTAGTATTCTTAAAGGAATAGGTTGAAATGACTTAGAAGTTCAAGTTAGGGTCTACTAGCGGAGGTTGAGAACAAGGTAATGAATCTCGCGGATCGGCAAAAGACAACCTCTTTAGATTTTGGTATTCTTGACTGTAACATCCACGTAACCTGATAAGTGGTTACAAAGATCCAGAGGAACCCACAGCCTTGATCTTTATTGTTTCCAAGTTCCTCCGAAATGCTTTTAATTGCTAGGAGCCTACATGGTGTCACACCCCAGAACATAATGTTGAATCTTGGCCGCAGTGAATGCATCTCATCACCCTGAAGAGCTGAGTGGCTATCAGTTTTGAAGGAGAACTCTGCCCTATGGAGAGCGTTAAAATACGATCCTATACTAAGGAGCTGCTAAGTAGTTTTGGTTTTGTCAGCCATAATTTTCTCTGCTATCCTATTCCGGATCATATCATAAAGAATTCTTATATTCTTATACCTGTACTATTTTTATTGGCTTCATTAGTTCCATATTAAATGCCCAGTATTCATAATTAACGGAAAATTCATTTTAAAAAGATCCTATACGATGTAGGCCATTGGGTGGTTTTAGCTCAGAGCATATCGTTCTCTATACTGTTGCGTTTCGCTCAATATATATTAATTTTTCCTTCCTTATTATGTCTCGCCGTGCACAATATTGACTTCACTTCCCTGATGGTTGTCCTATCATTGATTCTGCATTTGAAATCCATGATTCGATGCCATTAAGCAACATGGACATCCATGGTCGTATAGTAAAGTTCCGCCGGATTTTCCTTTCTTACCTTCCCCTTTAACTTGCTTGTAAGGGAACCACATACATTTCAGTGACTATGCAGTTCCTGAACCGTATCACACTGTGTTTACAACTTACGCCCTAGCAAAAACCGCTAAATTGTGGGATATGTTCACTCCCATTATTCGCTGTTTAGTTCAGATTGGATAATTTACCTTAAACTTTTATAATTACCTGCTTTGAAATATTAAAATTTCAGTATTTAGATGCTTAATTTCGTCACAGTAAAGGTCTCATTTGTGTCGATCACAGTGGCCGCGCGGCCTAAGGATTGAACTGCCTTCGTTCGCTCGAACCATGAGATCGTATGTTCGAACCCCACTCAAGGCATGGATATCTGTGTATACGTTTATTCCGTGTTTGTTTCGTTCTCTGTGTAGCTAGTGGCCTTGCCACGGGCTGATCACTCGTCCATGGAGTCCTACCGTCTGTGTAAAAAAAGATTACGAAACTGAAGAAGAGACCTGGGCCCATCAATGAATAAATGAACCAGCGAACGACGACAAAGGACTCATTTGTAGCGTAGGTTCCTGCCTTTTGAATGTAGTAGGCCTATGAATTCACCACGCTGTCTATATGCACCTGTGTGTACCAATATTTCAAATTTTGAGTGGTTTGATTTATTTTTAGAAACCTTGGTATCAATATTATATCATGATGTCATGCATTTTGGTATCTCTGGATGAATAACAGCAATATAACGGAAGTGAGAGCAACAGTAATGTCATGTAGTTTAGCGTCCTGATAGTGACGTATTGTAAGAGATGTTCCATAAATGGGCAATTTTTTGTAGAATGTCAAATAACAACATGGCAGAGGTGCGAATCTCTTCCTTTACTTTCGGTCTCAGGGCGATAACTATGATGCACTGGAGCAAAGACTGTCAGATTTTTTATGATGATAGTTCACAAACTTATCCGCATTATCATATATGAAACACGTAGACTCTAAAGGGTTCTGACGATGGTGAATAATGCTCAGAATTACTGTTTTTTAAACTTTGTCCATTGTCCGGTATTCTAGGAACTTGGAAACACAACGTTTCGGAAACTGTATCTGTTTCCATCCTTAGGTGAGGCGGAAGAAGTGTACTGAGTTGGGTCCCACAGAAAGAGCTAATCTCAGTTGCTGGATTATGATTGAGGTTAACTCTTTCCGTGGGACCCAACTGAGCGGCTGTCTTCCCTCTTCATCCGAGGAAGGAAAGGTATCCAGTTTTCGAAAAGCTGTATTTCCCGTCAAGAACCCAGTAATTCCGAATATATGAAACACCTCTTGCAAGACAACAGCTCCAAACATGCCGACCATGCGAAACTTCGAAGTTGTAACAAACAGACTGAACGTATACGAAATCTGGATTTGAGCAATAAGCTGTTCTTCCCAAAACAATTACTCGTAGCGGATCTGTAAGACGAGAGATCTGTGCAGCAGAAGAGAAGACTCTGAGAGTTCTCACCGAAACCCTGACGTTTCTTGAACCATAAGGCTGGGGCCACATGAGCGCACGAAGTACATCCATTGCAACGAAAGTACTTTATGACGAACGTTACTGAGGACACCACACAGTTTGCAGAATGAGGAGCGTAGTTTTTTGTCTACAATGGAGCCAGAATAAAGCGTAGCATTCGCCTCTCTTGTTTATTTCTACATCGGACGTCACGACGTTCGTTACAACGGATGCATTTTGTGCGCTCGTGTGGTCCAAGCCTAAGTTGGTCAATTTCAGTGATATCTGCAATAGCTATATTTCTGTATTACACTTCACCACTTAACTCACAGTATAACTTACACATCACGTGCCATAACAGTAAAATCGGGCTTTATTTCTGTCATTTTTACAATTATCGGAATAAACACCATTTTCCCTTAGTTTTTCTAATGGAGACGCAGTGTGCTTTCTCTGAAACAGGAATTCAGCCTCTAAATATCATCACGATGGTCTTCAAATTTCACAATTTAACGTCTGCCTTGAAGGTTGTTGCCGCAGTGATTAATCTAGTTACGAATGCTACGTAAAAGTATGTAATATTAGCTGATAATTCAACGGAAATTCTCACATAAACAAACATTCCTCCTTTCTTCCGCTTTCTTTGCCCAACCCTTCAATTTAACCGTTTTATCGGCATTCTGCGCCCTCTTTCTTCCTCCTTCCATTTTGTTTTGAATATACACAAGGCATAACATACTGTTTGCCGAGAAGAGCAGCTGAACAAACCAGCCGCGCTACCTAACACATTCCCTGGGGTCAGTTTCCTCTATGTATACAAGCAAACATACGTATATATGTTCATTTTATAATAAATCGTGAAATTAGACGCAAGTGTTATCGAATCATATCTAGAGACTCTTTGAAGTTTAAAGACATCTGCAGTACAGAATAAATTCTAGAACTGAATCTGGTGTTGAATACAGAAATACAAAAGACTGAACTTACGTATGTCAGAGCTTCATCCGTTGATTCAGTAACTCTGTAGAAACATAACACGAAGCTGCACTATGGTTGTTAAGAGTATTTCATATTGGAGTGTTATGATTCGGTAAAGGTAAGGTAAAGCTGTGGCCGCGCCATAGCTCAAGCGGTTAGTAGCTGGCTCCCCACCGCGGCGGCCCTGGTTCGGTCCCGGGTCTGGTCAACTGGGATTTGTGGTGAAAAAAGTGACGCTGGGGCAGGTTTTCTCCGAGTGCTTCGGTTTCCCCTGCCAATCTTCATTCCACCAACTGCTCCACAATCAACCTCACCTATCATCTGGGGCTGGTACAACAGACCAGAAGTGGCCGCAGTACAAGGGGCTTAGGCCCACGCCACTGGCAATAAAAAGAAATGGTAAAGTTGTCCTTATGCTTAATTAATTAAGCATTACGCCATGAAGATGTATGAGGGAGTGGATGTATAGATCCACATTTACTTGACCTCGGCACTTGACCTGGTCAGTTTCACGCCTCGGCCGCTTTACCCCCCGTATCCATTGTATAGGAGGTTGTGTAGATCCCAGAGCTAGCCTGGACGATTTGAGAAGTGAAAATTTCTTAACCCTACCGGGACTCGAACTCCGACGCCTCGGTCGTCCAGCTCATAGCCAGTCGCTATACCGAGTACGCTGCATTGTACAATTCACATCTTACAGAATTTTCTTAAGATTAATTTAATATTTTATTTCCTGTCGCAGTTAGTTATATTTCCATTATCTTTCGATCTTCGATGCGCCCACTTTCGAAAATATCCCCTCCGCCTCTGATTCCATGATTAGATACATTAGCAGCACTAGGAGAGCTTGGCAAATCGCCAAGCCCCAAGTGAAGACATACTTGAGCCATTTATCTGGCAAAGCTGAACATGACACGCTTGCTTGAGAAGCCAAATTCCTATTTCTCTTCACGTGTATGCCATCTGTTCAAAATGCCCAGCAACCCAAAATTCCTTACGTGAATTTCAAATGGTAGTAAGGAATGTGAATTCCTGGCTATCTTTTGTCTGACGCTCTAATATGTGTGTGATGCACTTTTGTGGGCACTTAGCGAGAAGGGGGTGCTGATATGGAATGTGTGAAATTAATTCAGAACACACGAACAGAACAGGAAGGAAATGAAGATAGATAATGTGATTCTATCAGAAGAACGGAGCACTTTTGTAACTTCATATCAATATTAATTTCCAAGGAAAAATAAACGAATACATGCCCTACCGACCAGCTGACGACATCCTGAACAATTCATTTAATAAAGTAATTTGAGCTTTTTACTTCAGTAATTTGGGGGCACGCGGTAGCGTAGTTGGTTGAAGCACTATGCCACAAGCCGGAAGGTCGCGGAATCGAATCCCGATGAGGTTGAGTTTTCAATTTACCTAATCCTTCCAGCCGTACTATGGCCCTGGGTTCGACTCAGCCTCTAATAGAAATGAGTACCAGGAATATTCTTGGGGATAAAGGGTGGCCGGCACGTAGGGCTGACAACCTTTCCGCCATCCATTAGCCGATTGTCTAGAAAATGTGGGAACCTCAACATCTCACAACCCTATGGGCCTCCATGGCCTGGTGCAGGGATAGCTTTACCTTACTTTACTTTTACTTCAACAATTTACAATTGTGTTGCCAAAGCTTCCGTAAATTTGAGAAACTTGTCAGAACTTTCACCCCTCTAAATAACCAAGAGGATGAAGAAATAAATTCCTATCTTGATTCCCCGTGCCAACTGTCACCACCAATTCGAACTATTACACCAAACGAAGTCATCACTCAGATTAAAATCACGAATTCACACAAGACCCCAGGACATGACCTAATAGTAGGGGAAACGCTCAAGCATCTACCAAGAAAAGCGATAGCTTTCCTAACCACCTTATACAACAGAATGCTGCATCTATCCTACTTTCCTGAACAATGGAAGTTTGCTCAAATCATTATGATTGCAAAACCTGGTAAACCTCCTACGGAAGCAACTTCTTACAGACCCATCAGCCTACTGCCAGTGCTCTCCAAGATATTTGAACGATTACTTCAAAACAGGATTCTAGAGCTATCTAATCCTGATAACCTCATACCAATCCACCAGTTCGGATTCAGAGAAGGACATTCAACTATACAACAATGTCACAGAATAGTTCACGCAATAAGAGATGGACTAGAAAACAAAAAAGTATGTGCAGCGGTATTCCTGGACATACAGCAGGCATTCGACAAAGTCTGGCACCAAGGACTCTTATATAAAATAAAAAAGATTATGCCTAGTCAACTGTTCCTGCTACTAAAGTCCTACCTGTCGAATAGATACTTCGACATCAAGACAACGAAAGTTGAAACTAACTACTATCCCATAAAAGCCGGAGTACCCCAAGGCAGTGTCTTGGGTCCGCTCTTGTACCTTCTGTATACAGCTGACATACCTACCGCCAATGAGAC
>NW_019732379.1:743592-809111 GCF_002891405.2 Cryptotermes secundus | reverse complement strand
TTAAACGGTGAATTTATCCCTCGGAAAAATGAAGTCAAGTACCTGGGTCTACACCTTGATCAGAAGCTAACGTGGAAAGCGCACATAAAGGCAAAAAAACTACAGCTCAACATTAAAACAAATAAAATGAACTGGCTTATTGGCAAAAAATCCAAACTGTCTCTAGATAACAAACTAATCATATACAAAGTCATACTAAAACCCATATGGACATATGGTATAGAATTATGGGGATGCGCGAAACCAACCAACATCAAAATACTCCAGAACTATCAATCAAAAATTTTAAGAATAATGACAAATGCACCGTGGTACGTCTCCAACCAGACCCTACATGAGGACTTAAAAATACCATACATCAAGGAAGTAATACACTCTCAGGCCGCAAAATATAGAAACAGGAACACGAACCACAAAAATAAACTGATCAACCAGCTCATTAGTGATCAAACTGTACCTAGAAGGCTCAAGAGACAGTGGCCCGAAGACTTAGTTAAGTAACATAAGGTGAACCGGCACTGGCCGGCAACACCTACAGTGTCAATTGACTTATCACATTTACTAAATACTCGTAATATGTTGAGTAGATTGTAAATATACAGGAAATAAAAAAAAAAAAAATTTGAGAAAAAGAATTTAAAGTTATTGCATTTAGGCAGCTCTCTGCAAAGAGCTTCCTGATTACAGTAGGCTTTACCGAAATGAAAACAATTCGTTATATTGACCATTTGTATTATTGCGGCTCAGTAATGTACTGAAGTTTCTCTGCATACAAAGGCATGATATAAATTGGTATATCCGAACTTCATAGAGTGGAAGAACAACAAAAGCCGTTAATTAATTTTCTTCAAGAAACTACTCAGTAACTACCTAAAAGCAAGGGAAATAATGTCAGTATTATGCTGCATATTTTACATTACCTGAAATACACTGGAAGACGCGACGTTGTAACTGTGTATACGAGTACTTATGATGACTGAGATGTTATTTTACGGTCAGTGACGGCGGTTTGGGCTGAGGCTTAGGCCTTGTAATATAAAGCTAGTAAGCAAAAAGTCAGATTACTGGATGTGACTTACTAGCAGTAGATGCAGAGTAGTGACTCAGCTATAGTGGCAAATTTTCAGGTTAGACATAAGACGCGGAACGTAAGAAGACACAGAAGAACACAGGAAAAAGAAAACATTGTAATATTTGAAGGTTATCAGACTTTTCTCGGTTTAAATAAAGATGCTTGCCATCTTAAGTTTCCATGGTACGAAAATCTTCATTCATCTAGAAATTGTTTAGGTCCTTAATTTTCCACATTTAATTAAAAATGTTCTCCACAGATGAACCCGTAATAGTTTCTGATTGTATCTAGGAAGTGTAATTTCTCGACTAAATGAGAGACTATTATCAATGAAATTAACCGGCGTTTCCGGACTTCACGTGCTTAAAAACTGACGTGATAAAAATGCAGTCCATCACCTTCCTAATCCTGCAGATTTTGTGGTAGGTAAAGAAGACAGTCAGCGTACAGTTTTCTTATTGGTCGCGCTTAATCAAACGGGAGTATCATATATTTATTTCAGTCTGAAGTAAGTAGAAAATTAATTAATTTTGACAAACAAACAAACAAACAAATTCCGTGGCCTGTAGTCCGCAAGCGAACTATACCGACCGAGCGACCGACGCTTGTCGGCTAATTTAGTGCCAACTTTTGCGGATAGAGGGTGTTACGTGGTTAGAGCAACGGATCCCCACGGCCGTTAATCTCGTTTTTTAGGCCGGAGTCGCTACTTCCTTGAAATAGCTCCTCAATTATCAATAATTTTGACACCAAATGTAAAATATATAATTGCAAAACCATAACGAAGTGGTTGAAAGAAATTTACAAAGCGATAAAAGAAATACATTTTTAATGGGAACGGGAATGAAAACAGGAGCGGTGACTGTGATAAGTGTCCAAATTAAATTGATAATTGCCGAAGAAGACAAAGGTGATGACGATCAACTGATATATACTCATTAGCGAGTATCAACTGTAGTTAAAATAAATAAATATAAAATATATTATTACTTTGCCATAACACAGGTGTGCAACAGAGAAGAAAACTTCACTTTATACAACTGGTCGCCTTGCTCTATCGGCAACTTCTCCGACTCTTCTGTATGGCGGGTCAGTCTATCCACCCTGTACAGGAGTTCTGCATGCGAACTTTCAGAACACAGACTGAGTTCAAAGAAACAAGCCTGATCTGGAGTTCGTATTTATTTTCCTGGAGATCAAACGGCACGAGTACAACCGCACACGAAGAGGATGATCCTCAAGGCTTCTCGCTTCCGTCATATTGGAATAGAAGCATTGTAAACAGGAAAGGGAGAAAGAAATCGAATAACAAAAACGAATGCATGTTGCCAATTTATTTTCTGAGCATCATAAAGAAACTATAGGCTTGTGGAAGGCGGAAATAAGTAAATATAAAACAAATTATCGAATCCTCTGGTAAAGTATCCATCATAGAATACGACAGGCAGTATGGTGCTCAGAAAGTGTGTTGTTATGGGAACCAAAGGTTCATCAGAGAAACCTTGAAATCCAGCATTGGAATCTACAATCTAGTTCATGCTCTAGAACACTGCATACTTTACAGACAAGAAATTACTATGAAAAATTTTATGATGACCTAGTTGTACAGAATTTGTTTTGGTTCACATGTACGGAACAATGAGTGTACACTTCAGCGTGATTTCAGTACAGCTTTAACTAATTTGAAATTAATAGACTGTCGTAAATTCCATTTGAAGTCTTTTATCCTTCTAAGACAACGCTCTCTGGAATACATCTCATGAAAATTCATGACGTTCCTGCTTCTACTTACAAATGGAATTTTATAATGAGGGGAAAAGGTTTATAGTAGCTATGGAAATTTAAAAATTGCAGACCAGATAGTTTGCTTCGGTTCACAACGTTTTGAATTTGCATTACTTTCCACAAAAATTCGTATAATTTATTCTGATGTCATGCCATAAACTCTGAAGAGAAGAGAGGGGCGGTGCAACAGCATTAACTAGAATCTTTCTGAGTGCTCACAAATGTAACACAGACATCGAAACTGATTCAAAGTCTTCGTAATCATGTAAAACAATCTAATGTAAAAAAAACTGTTTAAATATTACATGTTGTAAAGATGCCTACTTCAAAATGCCTATAATATGCTGTGACGCATTACCTTACGTCCATCGCCGCGACAACCGCTGCAATCCGAACGGACACTTCCACGGCAACGAATACGTGGAAACCGGAGAGTTCCCGCAGCGACAAATCGTAGCAACGAATTGTCGTTGAGTAACGACGGATGAGAAGAAACATGTTACCGCTGTAATCTATAAGGAACGTTACCGAAGCAACGGATTGCGAACACGTGAGATCGAACCTTGGCGAGGGGTATCCTCTATTGAGTCCGCATAACCCCTATATAAGCAGAGTCTACGACACGTATCAGAGAATTGAGAATTGAGAATTGAAGTCTCAGAACTGAGACAGTAAAATATGGCCGAGAGTCCGAGTGGGCTCAGACCCGAGGAAGACTGCGCTGGCAAGGGCCAACAGCAAATAGAAAAGACAGACCCGTCCTCTCGTCGGAGAGGGCGCCCCAATAAACAAGACCGTAACGGTCAAGCAGCAATAAATATCTGGTCATGAGCCCCAGATGGGGCTCGACACCAAGACTTACTGACTGACTGACCGTCAGTCGCAATGTGACTTTGACTTTGACTGTATCAGAGAATTGAATCGAGTATTGAGACAGAAGCCAAGTGATACTACAACTGATAATAATTGTAAAGAGTGTAAGAGTCAGTATCCAATAAAGATTCGCTAAATCCGAGACCCATGTGAAGTTATTTGTCGCGTGACATACCCAACACGTGACAATACTTTACATTATATTCGTTTATAGATTGAAGATTCTGTCGGTAGTTCAGAGTAGATAGCCTCGAATACTACGGTAAATACTGAAGAATGTATTGTAAAGGACGCAGAAGGAAGCGATTGTGTGTAATTTGATACTTGGTATTTGAATGGAGAGTTTGCGAAAACCTCAAAGGAAAACTAAGTTCGGGTAGTTTGTGTCCCTGTGAGATTTGAGCGTGGAACCTCCAATGTTAGAAGCGTTTCTATAGGAACTACCTTGTCCGCTAGTTGAATCGAATGTAAAAGTAAAAGCTACTGATCATTTTCAATACGAACTAACCTTGATACTGAAAACAAATGATGTTATTTCATTCTGACTGTGACCTTCCCCCAATTAACTTCTACCCAGCTGACAGATTTTCATAAATTTTAGTACGTGCACCATGCCACTAGATCATTCGGTATTTACAGATTTTGATTTTCGACCATTAATTGTATCAAATGAATGAAGTCCATTCTAATTTCTTACACGGGGCAACATTAGTTCTTAGTATAGGGTCCACAAATTTTTTATTGCAACAGATCTTTGATAACTATGCAATATAATGCAAAATTTGGCGCCTGCTTAAAAGCTTCATTTAGTTCTCGGCTTGAAGACGATAACCAGCTAACTAATGAACTAATGTAGTAGGCATATAACATTTGGTATGAAGACAGGTGATAAATGTGCTTTCATAATCGGTATGGTGTAATGTCTAAATGCTTTGTGTTCACATGACAAGTGAACGACTTAACGTAAAAAACTGTGGCGTTATAAATTACACATATAATTGGATTACCAATTATTTTATTAATTCCTCAGCATAAGGCTTTTTCAGATTTAAACTGGAAATGGTCAAAAACAAACTCAACCAGAAATATACCCGACCTCGAAAATTTAAAACATTTTGGAAAAACACCCGCAATTATATTAAGACACGAAACTCGGCAGAAGAAAAATACTATGCTTCTAGGTAGATGAAATGTTTCCGACAAAGTTTGTTTATATATTTTAAAAAAGGTTTCCATTAGTGCCTAATCGCTTCTTTTCGTAAGCTGGCAAAGTAGCATCATAATGGTCACTATCCGGCTTATCACTGAACAACAGAGATACAATTCTTTCAATCACAACTTGACCTATTTTAACAACATTCTTTGTCTGAATAACTTGGTCTTCAGGTAGAGATGAAATATTTGGAGAAACTTTATAATCTTGACTAACAGCCCTTATTTCAATATTATCACCATGCTCCATTTTTTTTTAATTTATTTTCCTTTCTGTTAACATGCATTCTCAAATTATTCTAAATTATGTTAAATACTGTGAAATGCAAGCTGAAAACTGAAATATTTAATCAGAAGAGTAGTCCGTTACTAGGTCATGGATCACGAAATGCCACGTCAGCATAACAACACTTATGCAAGTAATAATAGAGAAATTGTAGGAAGCGGTGTTCTCTGTTGGTCCGTTCAGAAGCAATATCTTGAGAACTGAAAAGCAGCGAGTCGAGTAGAATTGGAGTTCGGAAGCAGTCAATCCGTGGTTAAGACAGTCGCCCCTGGAGGAGGCGCGGGAGGCGGAAGAACCTCACTGTTCTAAGCCGTTGCTTAGCAACACCGAGTTAGTTGTGACACAGACGCCAGCCGGCGAGAACATAAGACGCTGAGCACAGAAGCCGAGGTAGCTACGGCGTTGGAAGTCGTTATCAGGCACCAGGTGAAGACACAAGAGACAGGGTAGACATAATGCGTACTGTATTGAACTGTAGAGTAGGTGAATAAACGATAGCGTTAAACTTATTTGCAGTTACGATCTCTAAGTGTCCAATAAATCCAATTACAAATTCGAACCCCGTCTATAATCTCTCAACAAGTGACAAAATATTCGAAGTGAACAATTCCAATCCTCACCTACTGTTATCGGAGATAATCCCTCCATTAATCCACTTATATAAACGCATACGTACGTAACATCACGATTTCACTCAATATGTACGCTAGCAAAGTTTTAAATTTGTTTTCGGTAATTCACTGCCATCCTATTCTTTCAATGCGCAGTTGAACATCATTCCGAATGGTCCATATGCAGGAACCCTCAAAATAAACATTTCCCATCTCCAGCTGTAATTTCCACTGTCTATCCCGGTTTTAATCACTTTCTGCATAAGTTAAATTAGATTTCACTGAATAAATATAACATTGACAATGAATATTTATTTTGACAATAGTCGAGACTGCAATTCCACCGGGAGGCCAATCCTGTAACTACTTAACAGCTTTCTGTTGGGGACACCGTCTGGACATTCTACCTATCCTTTGGCTTCAGAGCACGCATATGTACCTGCCAGCCTCACACTATACAATGGAAAAGTTTCAGTAACATAAGTCTTTCCCAGAATTCAATGTTAATATAGTTCAAGCCCATAGGCTATGGTCATCACGTTATTGACAGAACCTCATGAATCTATCGATCTGGGTTACAATTTAGTTCTGGAGGGCTATTTAAACAGCTCCGAGCGTGATTGACCACGCAATGTTCCATTTAGTAATAAATTCCCTTCTGGTTGGCTAAGCAGAGGGGTTACTCTGAACGGAAAATGTCAGATAAAGTATTTTGGATTTGAGGTTCTCACAGAGGTATCTAAGAGGAGTTCTGTCTCCTGGGATATAACACCGTTTAGTCCAGTAATAGTCAGAAAAGGTTTCGGAGTAAAATGTCGTCTCCGTTTTCAGGATCTAACAATAAACCAAACAATAAATCAACATGAATAAGTTAGCTGCTTGCAAACTCTAACTGCAGTAAGCTGAGCTTCGCTTATTCTTCGACCCTAAGAATTGAGGGTGTATATTCCCCCGAAACGTCGGTTGACTTTGACCGGCTTACATGGTGCTATATCCCAGAAGATGGAACTCTTCACTGACTATTAAATAATTTTAAAATGATTATTTCTGTTAGTTATTATATGCAGAAGTAATAGAGCTCAGTAATTACTCTATTGTGGCGTATCGACCAATTGCTAGGCAACGCCTCAGTATTCACGATCCAGCGAACACGCAACAACAGGTGCTGTGTTCTCTAGGGACCAGGTAACGACGCGTTGCTAGGTAACACAACAAGACTCGAAAATAGTAGACGGTGTTTCCTATGGGGTCCGACCCGTAGCTATATAGCGATAGTCTGTTTGTAGCTAAGGAGGTTGGCCCGTGTGGAGGCGGGTTCGAATACCTTCAAAGTGACCCTGCGAGTCGTAGGAGGCGACGAAAATGGAAGTCTCAAATTTGAGACAGTAATTATATGGTCTCGAGTACCAAGGGTCTGCGACCCGAGAGAGACTGCGCTGGCAAGAACCAGCAGCATATACAAAAGACAGACCCGTCCTCTTGTCAAAGAGGACGCCAACAAAAAACAAGGCCGTAACTGTCAAACAGTAATAAAGATCTGGTCGCAAGCCCCAGATGGGTGCTTGCCAGGCTTCGGCGCGTGAGAATCCGTATATTTACTCGTAGTGTGTATAGGCTGTAGTCGTATTTTAATTTATTGGCTATAGTTTTTAAATTAAAGATTTTAAATTTGCTTGTCTCATGACTTGTCATAACGTTCATATTACTCACGAGCACGAGTAATGTGGACTCGCCTTTAGAATCATATGAAATTCATAAATGCATGCTGTGGTCAAGAAGTATGGTTTGTTTATGTCATTGCACGTGGCGTATATAGTAGCGTCTGTGCTTTAAAGAGGATGCGTAAACTTCCACATGAAACGCTTTTCGATATGGTGTACACGACTGCTCTTCAGGATTTTTTTTTATTTATCATTTATTAGCAATCTGAATTTACATTCTATGAGCTAATTTGCTGTCATGTACAATAATTATTCTATTGTACTAAGTTGGCTTGAAGAGCTGTAATCCATCGATTACACCTCAGTTTTCCTGGAGATCGTTTGGCCAAGTTCGTCTTAGTCTTCTGTGTTGTGTAGGTTGAAGGAGAGCTTCTATTGCGTTGTTGGGGTGAGATTCCAGTTTCTGATAATGTTTTTGGATTCTGTCTGTGATTACGGTTCTTACATATGGGATCTTGAGGTCGGTGTGAAGAGTTTGGTTTGACACGTACCAAGGTGCGTCAACTATGGCTCTAAGTATTTTGGATTGACTTCGCTGGATGATTTCTATGTTGGACCTGCTGGCGCATCCCCAGAGCTCAATGCCGTATGTCCATATGGGTTTAATTATTGTTTTGTAGATCAGTAGTTTATTATCTATTGTTAGGTGAGATTTCCGACCTATTAGCCAATTTATTTCCTTGAACTTAATTTCGATTTGTTTTCTCTTCTTCGCTATATGGTGTTTCCAGTTTAATGTTGAGTCCAGGTGTAGTCCTAAGTATTTTACTACATCCTGCTGTTGAATGTTAACATGATTTAGGTGTACTGAGGGGCAGTTACCTTTCCTGAGAGTAAAAGTCACACGCGCCGATTTGCTCTTCAGGAAATGTATTCAAAATACGTGTTCATTACGAACTTTAACTCTCAATTTTCATTAATCCTTTTAACAACACAACATTTGAAGAGGTTCGTCTCCTAGCATATAGCGCCTGTAATCAGTTCAAAATCGCCCTGAATTTAGGAGGAAATTCTCCCCTTCATCTTCATCAGAAACGTCGATTGGCTTGCAACAGACTGCATGGCGATATATATCAGAAGGTAAAATTATTCGTAAACACGGCTGTGATAAACTGAAATCCTAAATACGATATCTGTAAGCGGTGCGTTCTCTGTAATGTTTATTTGATGTGCCAAGCTGCAAGAAATGAGCATCAACATCAAATCCAAAACGAAAGCTTGAACACTCTGGGTACTCCGGCCTGGAGGACGCCATTCTATTCTCATTATTTAAATTTAGAATTGCTTCGCATCTCGCCGTTTATAGACCAGAACTGAGGTTTTCAATCATGTAGCACGTGTGTCTGGAAACTCTGTATGCAAATTGAATATCATGACCAAAACCGGATGTAGTCTCCGCATGTCGAATGCAGACGCAGAATTAGAAAGCCATACGGATATTTACAGTAACTGTAATCACAACTTCATGCATCACTGCATTAAAATTCGCAAACTGGAAATGTATGGGAATATAAAATAATACACGCTGATGCTCTTCACACAAAATTTCTAGCGCATCGGATCAGTAATATTTGTGTTTAAATTTCTCAAACTGCATCATTACTTTTCGTATATTTTGTAATCATTCTCTGGGTATATACTGTTTTATGAGCCGGGATAGCGCGGTTGGTATAGAGACTGGCTACGGGTTGCATGATCAAGGAGTCGGAGTTCGAGTCCCGGTGATGGCAAGGATTTTCACTTCTCCATATCGTCCAGACCGGCTTTGGGGCCCACTCAGCTCCATCCCCATATCCATTTTGTACCGGGGGACTTTTTCCCAGGGGGTATCTTCAAGGCGTAGTGCTTAATTAGTTAAGTACAGTAACAATTTTTTCCCCTTGGCACTACAGCCCCAGTGGACCTAGGGCTACCTCCATGAACTTCTCCGTTCACTTCGGTTTTTCTAGATCTTACACATTCGGTAGGACTCCTTGGGCGGATGATCAGCTCGTCGCAAGGCCTCTACCTGTATACAAACACAGAAAAATGCACACAAACATCCTGAGTGGGATTCGAACCCACGATCCCGGCTTCCGAGCGAGCGAAGACAGTGCACGCCTTAGACAGCTCGGCTACAGTGACCCGCCACAGGAACAACTTTACCATTATTTATTTATGGGTATCTCTATCTATGGAGAATATATCGAGCAAGTCAAAGTCAAAGTCATGTTGCAACTGACGGTCAGTCAGTCTGTCTGTCTTGGTGTCCAGCCCCAGCTGGGGCTCATGACCAGATGTTTTCTTCTTTGTGAAAGTTGCTGTCCTGTCTATTGGGGGCGCCCTCTCTGACGAGAGGTCGGGTCTGTCATTTATCAGTCATAGTTAGTCCATTGTCAGTATTTACATATATTTACAATTTAATTCTAGACTTAATTTCTACTTCTATATACTATATATATAAGGTCTCTGTCAGTCCAGCCTCAGTACAGCAGATTATGTCCTATTTCTAGATGTATTCGCTACCACGGCAGTCTATTCACTTGAACTTATATCGAGCTTGAAGAATGGTATGCGTATAAGTGAGGAGGGACTGGAATCAGGGGCTCTGAGCGAACCAATGGAAGGGCAGAAAGCGAGACTCAGTCTAAAGGTAATGTAAGTTCATGCTACGTTTTCTTTCTTGATGAACTTTGCATAAGGTAAAGGTGTGGAAAGGCCACGCCATAGCTCAAGCGGTTAGTCGCTGGCCTCCCGCCGCGGCGGCCCAGGTTCGATCCCGGGTCTGGTCAAGTGGGATTTGTGGTGGACAAAGTGGCGCTGGGGCAGGTTTTCTCTGAGTACTTCGGTTTCCCCTGCCAATCTTCATTCCACCAATGGCTCCACAATCACCCTCACCTATTATCTGGGGCTGGTACAATACGCCAGAAGTGGCCGCAGTACAAGGGGCTTAGTCCCACCCCACTAGCAGTAAAAAAAATGGACTGAAAATGCAGGTGGCCAAATATTTCGTCCTCTTTTTGCTGCCCTGAAGTGTTCAACCGGTTGGGCACACCCCACTGAGACTTGCCCGTCGGCTGGGTGGGCCGTGAGATTTCCAAAATTAGAACTTTCATTATTGTTTATTATAATATTACAGAAGTACAACGATAGAAACACAATGTTTACTTTCACTGTGATGGAACAGCAGTGTCTTGAGAATATGATCTGTGGGACGCAAGAGACAATGGCTGATCATCACTTACTACAAGATATTCTGAGGAAACATTTTAATATTGAATTTGATCTCGACATTTTTGGGATGACAGGAAAAAAAATTTTCCTTCTAAACAACACTAAGACAAACAGCAGGTAAGATGAACACTACATCAGAATTTGCACCTCTACTTTTACATGGCAAGCTGTTTAAGAGGAAGCAAGTGGAGACAACGATGTGGCTATCCACGTCTCTCTACATGGGTCTTCTCTAATTCAATAAAAGGTGTGACAGTAATACGGTTTAGATTTTTATAGTTTAAAGTCCATTTGGAATGACAATTATGCTAAAATCTGTTTGGATCCGATTACCAACTCTGTACATACAAGAAATACAGTGGAAGCAGTCACGACCATGAGAAGTCAGAGAGGAGGTTAGCAAGATAGGAAATTCGTGTCTTACTGAATTATAGCCTGACAGTCTTATCCCTAACACAGCTGTTATTCGTAGCACGCGGACCGGGACCAATGATCCGACTTATCCCCTTAGACACAGTAAACAGATATAAAGTAATTCCTCTGGGGCAGCATCATTTATACGTTGTTCGAACAGGGTCTACATCAAGGATTTAACGATTTACTAGTTCCTTGGAGCACAGGGAATTTGCAATTTCATTCTTTCCGTTTGTGTGTCCCCTTACTTTGATGTATATTTATTGCACAGAAAGTGTAATGTAAAAGTATCCGACTTACAGAATGGATTCTACACAAGGCGTAGGATTTACAAATTGTATTGCCGAAGAAGGTGACCACACTAAAGCACTGCAATATACCAAAGTGGCTTTTTATGTTATGAACTAAAAGTCATAGCTCAGTCGGTATAGCGATCAGCTACGGACTGGACGACCGTGAGTTCGAATCCTGGTGGGGGTAAGAGTTTTCTCTTCTCCATAGCGTCCAGACCGGCTCTGGGACCCACCCTCCATACTATCCAGTGGGTACCGGGCCGATTTCTCTGGGGGCAAATCGACTGGGGCGTGAAGCTGACCACTAACCTCAAACCCGTGCCGAGGTCACGAATAGTGGAGCTATACGTCCATTACCCCATACGTATTCACGGCATAGTGGTTAATTAATGAAACAGGGACAACTTTACCTTTTTCTTACTAAAGGTCACACGGAAATATTTACGTAAATTTTCTCTCCTTACTACGCGTACGATATTACATGATGCTCTCAAGTGCAGTACGCTTCTTTACAAATCTACTGCTCTTCATGTAGAACTTCATATAAATCAGAATACGGTAGCGTGATAATAACCATATAAGGTTAATCACTGCTTATAAATCATGTTCCCACCTATAACAGCTAGTAATAGCCCTTAAGTTGCTTACGCAGTTTCGAGGCTATGTAGCTCTACAGCTCCGAATGTCTCCATGTTTGAAATAATATTCCAGCAGTTCTGTTATGTAACCGAGGAAAACTAATACAATTATCAGGCAGCATAGTCGGCTTCCAAGTCGATAATCGAATACGGATGCGAATCGAGAATGCCAACTAAAGTTGTCACTGTACTTAATTCAGTAGGACGCCAAGGGGACATATCGTGCCGTGGAGACGTAGCGATATAGCTTCACACATACATAATCTCAGCACCAGATAGAGGTGAGTGGTCAGCTTCATGTCATAACCTCTTTCCTCCACCAGCACCCCCCCCCCCAGTTCTTATTGGATATAAGGCTGGGTATGTCCCAGAACCGGTCTTCTAATCGTGAAGAAGAGAAATATTATTTGGCCCCACTGAATCCAGACTCTGCCCTGTAACTACAGGTCTACCAACTAACTTTTCCCTGTAAGGGTGGCTATGAGATTGGCGTCTGTCATGCTTTAGGCGTACGCCAAAAGGGAAAATATAGATAGTGCACACGTATTAAAGATAAGCAGCGCCAAGCAAACAGGGAGCCTACACAGAATAATACCTGAACAGTGCTGAAAACAAGTAGCCGCTGCAGCACAATGGACATAGGGCGGGTACCCCTGAGAATTTTAAAGAAATTTATAAATTTGAACTGAAGATTTTAAAAGTGCCAGTTTTTGAAAATCAAATTTACATGTGTAGATTAACAAAGATTTTGTACATATCTGACAGATATCAGAGGGGAGGATTCTGATATATCGAAACCTGTTAGCAACGGAGAAGTGAACAATTGGGAAGACTGGTGTTTTTTAAATTTTAAACTACGTGAGAGTATACACCTGATGATGGCCATTTACGGCCGAAGAGAGAAGAGAGGAAGACGAAAGAACTACAATAAATTGTTGCACTTAGGACGGAGTTTGTGTCATATATTGTGTAGAGTGTAACAGGATGCTTAAATATAATATATATAAAGGAAAGTATAATTTAGTAAATACTTCTCAGAAAGTGTATTGCGGTTTCGAACCATTTGTTACAGGTCTTTGATGTCTACAGTGAAACACGAAGAGCAAATTTAATTTTTATATGTCTTGGTCAAGTCTGAACTTGCCTTTACATGACGCTCAAATCACACTTTATCAAAAGTGGTCAGTGTCCTGGTCACATTCAACCCGCTTATTTTTTTATTTGGAACAACGTTTCGGAAAGCGGCATCTATCTCCATTTTCAGGTAAACCCATACTCTGTTGGACCCAATCGATAGAGCTGGTCCTTATCTCCGGAAGCCAGTAACACGAGGCACGGCAGACAAACGAAGAAAGACTGAAGACGACTGCAGGAGTTAAAGTGAAAAGTATATATTCAGACAAATCCATGGGAACTTATGCAATATGGTCGTACATAGTATCAGGACCAAAGTCCGTTCTCATCTGAAATTTCGTTTGAAACAAAAGTTAGAAAAACGGATAATGTCAAGATATCTGATTACGCTATGAATACACCATCGTCACAAAGTTTCATATCTCATAATTTTATCAGTTATACCATAAACGACTTACAAAACAATTACTTGTGGCAGGCAGATGAAATTCATAAGATACAGAAATTTTATTTAAAATACTGCGAATATTTAACGAAATTCAAGGGAATTATTTCACGAGTTTAGGCAATGTTTGTAGCACGCATCATAACATTCATACTCTCGAAGTCAAGAGAGAAATATTTGTCAAAAATTGCCTTTATTTTACGTTTGTTGTAAGCAACACATTCTTATTCAAACATCAGCTAAATAATTTCCTTCACTTACATGAGCTTTATGGAAAAGATAATAGATTTAGTATGATTCAGTATAGATAATTATTCAAGATTTAAATACCATCTTTGGCGAATGACAAATTAAGAAAACTGTTGGAGTAAAGGAGATAAAGATGTTTCAGAGAGACGTTCCTTACATAATTTAAATGGGTTGGATTACATGTTTAATGGCACAAGAAGAAATAAACCTTGGAGCCAATGTTTCAGCTACAAACCTTGTATCTTCAATAAATGAAAGTGAAGGTCACTGAGATATACAAAATCGCTTAGTGCGCAACTGCAAAGAATGTATATTCCAAACTGGAGACATCTCTGAAGTTCTGCTATCTATGTCGTACTTAAAATCATACGATATGAGAGGTCTGTATTACAAATAACTAAGAGAACTTACTTGTTCAAACATTTACACGATGGCGCTCTTCTAACTCTCTCTAATTTTATTCGACAGGTACCTGCCTTCGAATCGCGGTTGGGTTATCTGTTATCCTGCTTTTCCCGTTGCTTTATTCAGCCTTGGCTAACAAATGCCTGGACAGTGCCAAGAGTCGCGTCTGTCTTGTTGGCTTGTAACTTCCGGAATTCGAAGAATGACGACAGAAACAATAATAATAAACCGAACAACTATTTTGTACGTAGTTTGAGGTAGTTGTTAGGACTGTTTATTTAAAGATGAATTTATATTCAGGTTTTCTCACAAGTAAATTATATCACAAAATCTAAAAATTATTAAATGACAGGACTGATACTTTGCAATCCATTCTTAAAATTAAAGTTCTGTTGCGTTCATATATATATATATATATTGTCACGTATTTAGGGCCGTGAATTACGGTAACGGGTTCTGGGTTGGATTTACGAGTATTAAAGCTTTCTTTTATAACCACTCTTAATCACCAGCAATTTACAATAACTCACAACACGTCTTCTAAGTCTGCTTTCATTAGTCGTTGCTTGGTTACGGGTCTCAGCAATGGCTATTCGTCTGCAAAGTTTTCACTATCCGTTTCCTGGCAACGGATTTTAACACAGGAACCATGACTGTCACACTCCAGATATCACTCTACTACAGCACACATAAAGNTATATATATATATATATTGTCACGTATTTAGGGCCGTGAATTACGGTAACGGGTTCTGGGTTGGATTTACGAGTATTAAAGCTTTCTTTTATAACCACTCTTAATCACCAGCAATTTACAATAACTCACAACACGTCTTCTAAGTCTGCTTTCATTAGTCGTTGCTTGGTTACGGGTCTCAGCAATGGCTATTCGTCTGCAAAGTTTTCACTATCCGTTTCCTGGCAACGGATTTTAACACAGGAACCATGACTGTCACACTCCAGATATCACTCTTCTAATCACACGCTAAGTCTTCACTGGCCGACTTCTAATTCTTCTTCAACTACGAACTTCGAGTGGCTGTCTCTTACCGACAACTGCCTGAATTGAGTCTCATTCTTCTGTTCCGACCGACGGTGAATCTTATATTCTCTCGGCACGGACCACACGCATAAAACATAACTCTGCTATTGTTGCTTGCGTATCTGTTGGAATTCCCACGTGACAGCTAGCAAGGCAGTACATTGGCGCGCTTACTGCTGCCTAGTAACGGTTGCAGCACGGACACAAAGAGAATACTGCTGTTCTTGTTGTTTGTTCGTCTGAACATGTTCAATGAGTCGTTGCCTAGTAACGGGTTTTTTTCTGGCTCCATGGCCAGAAAATGCTTTGAACAAATCCGTTAGAATATAATATTTCAATTTTCAGACAGATAATAGCTGAGTGGTTGGCATGTCTGGACGAGAAGTATTTGTGTACAGAAAAAGAAATTAGACTTACAGGAAGTAATTATGCCTGTGGCAAAACTGTATCGGGTCCATGGAATGTGGTTGTGGGAATTCTCTGACACCAGTGGTTATAAACCAGCCCACGCCGTAATAATACAGTAGTCATCAGCTCCCACCCCCACCCCCACCTCCGGTCCACTGGCTTTGCTACATGATTGGCATGAAAAATATGCTGTAGGGGCGGATCGAAAATCATTACCTTGGCAGTATCAAGACCAGATTGTTTGCCTTTTAGCTTCCCACAACACAATCACAAATCTAATCGAGTATGTGTGGGGTTCCCTTAATGAAGTATTGACCAATTCGGAGGCATAGTCATAGATGGGAGGATATTACTAAAATCGATATTTTTATAAATACAGCTCCAGTTTTTATTTACTTTATGCTCAGTTTGCATTGTGACGTTTCCATTAGCTCAGTATAAATAACGTCGTAAGACAGGATAATAATAAAACATATTAAATTCGTAATTGTGTGTAATGATGCGGCCGTATCTTACTATCATGATTATCCCGGAATTCATCTGGAGGGACTGAGGAATATCACGAAAACCCTCAGTCAGGAAAGTATGACACTGGAACTGAATTTGAACCTTGGACTTTCTGAATTCAAAGCAGGAATGCTAGCCGATTTTTCTGTACATTATGAGTATATGGACTATATTTCACTAGTTCAAGACAGGGTTCAATCTTAGGATTTTGTGAGTACGGTGATGGACTATCGAGTTCCATAAAAGGAGAGTCTATCACGACCAGCCGAGTAACAACCGAGATTTCAAGCGTGATCTTTGTATCTTGTAGAAGGTTATTTCTTTAAGGCATTAATGGGTTCCGAATTCAATAGCTAACTCAATCGAGCAGAGTTCTTCCTGAGAATCTAATAGTTGTTCACCCTTCAAGAAAATACAAGCATTTTATAGAATCAGAAATTTCAGTATAGTACGGCACACACAGAGTCTTCAAATCACACGCTAATTCTTCTATTCACAGGCTGACTTTCAAGTCTCAACTGAACTCGTTACCAACTCTTCTCAATCATCTTCGACTGCCGTCTTAAGAGAATCCCTCAGTTCTCATTCTACCAAGTCCAAGTCCAAGTCATATTGCGACTGACGGTCCGTCAGTCTGTCTGTCTTGGTGTCGAGCCCCACGGTCTTGTTTTTGTGGGGCGCCTTCTCTGACGAGAGGACGGGTCTGCCTTTTGTATATGCTGCTGGCCCTTGCCAGTGCAGTCTCTCTCGGGTCTAAGTCCCTTGGGACTCGAGACCATATTTTGCTGTCTCAGATCTGAGGCTTTCTTTTCGTCGTCTCTTACAACTCCGGCCTTGGATCCTTGTTATATATCCTCGGGTCGGATCCAAAAGAAAACACCGTTTCCATTGTTATAACTCAACAATACTTCGATTGTCATGTATTCCTTGCCGCGGGAACCTGTTTACCGGATCGTTGCCTAGCATTGAACGTCTACTCTAACTGCACTATTCCCTATTTAAGGTGTCATGTTACAATATTACCCTCCCGCCTACATCTGGGTCTTCCTAGTGATCCGTTTTCTTCTGGGTTCACCACCAAAATCCTACATGCATTCTTCTTCTCTCCAACGAGTGCTACATGCCCTGATGATCTCATCTTACTCGATTTCATCATTTTAATAATATGTGGAAAAGAATAAAATTATGAAGCTGCTCCTAATGCATTTCCCTCCGTCTTCCTTACATTTTATTCTGGATAGGTCCAAATATACTTTTCAGCATCCTGTTCTCAAACGTCCTCAGTCTATGTCCTCCCCATAATATGAGAGTTCAAGTTTCACATGCACACAGAACTACAGAAAAAAGTATAGTTTTTATATTTTAACCTTCGCGTTTTTAGACGGCAGACTAGAAGGAAAGGGATTATGAAGTGAACGGTGACAAGCGATCCCCGAATTTGTTCTGCTCCTAATTTCTGCATGACTAAAATATTGATTTTTCAATGTTGTTCCAAAATACTTGAATTTTGACACATTTTGAAAGGCTGTATTATAATAATTTAAGACGTAAATCACCTGTCATGTTCATTTGTATTTGGAATCTGTACTAGTGCAACTTGCATACAAAATTATATCAATGTTCAATTATTAATGGGCAAGCACAACCGAAAGGGTTCTGTGGATGGAGTATAACACGGGAGAGTAGAATTTTTCTAAATTTATGGTTCTCACGAGGATTGTCTCACAGACTGAAACGTCTGAAGTAAAGTTAAAGTCACAAATTCTCCCCATAACTTCTGGTTACTTCTCCCCGACGAAGCTTCTAATAACTTAATCGTTCCTGATAAAACTGGGTATCGTGTTGGTGTCATGGAAGGCCATTCCACGCCGTGCTTCTTAATTCTCTGCCACCATTAATTACAACACAGTAATCTTGTAACTACCGAAGTGAAACGGAGAGTTTCATGGAGGTAGGCCTAGGCCCAAATGAGGGCTGTAGCGACAATGAAAAAAAAAAACTTTGCAACTTTTTAGGTCGTGATCAGAAACCCACAGCGTCCTGTGGGACGTGTAGCCGAGATAAAGTAACAGACGACAAAGGTATACAACATACTGCCATGGAGTGGTAGGTGATACTGATAATTCGTGTTCGACAAGTACCGGCTTCCACTGTCTAGAAGAACGCTGATTACTGTTAAGGCTTCAGTACTCTATGTCACAAAGTCCTCAAGTTAAGTAAAGAAATAAAAACTTTACGAATCGACGTCCTTGAGAAAGAAATAGTCGCACATCTGGAACAGAAATTTCCCCGTTTTATGGAACCCGGAGGTTCACTATCTCATTCATACAGTTGGCCGTGCCATAGCTCAGGCGGTTAGTCGCCGGCTTCCCATCGCGTCGGTCCGGGTTTAAACCCAGTTCAAGTCATGATGGATTTGTGGTGGATGAAGTGGCACTAGGGCAGGTTTTCTGGGAGTACTTCGGTTTCCCCTGCCAATTTTCATTCCACTGATTGCTACACACTCATCATCTATCATCCAGGGCTTGTATAATAGGCCTGTTAGTGGCCGACGTACCAAGTGGACTCATATCACCCCACCTGAATAAACCAAAAAGAATTCTTATAGTTCCGCCCCTGGCCCATACCCTGCGCAGAATGAATAGTGTTTACATCCTAATATTCTGTTTCTTAAGACGAACTTTAATAATATCCTCCAATCTATGTATTATGTCCTCCGAGTGGGCTTCTTCTTTCAGGTTTTCCAATTAACATTTTGTGTGGGTCTCTCGTTTGTTCAATACGTACTGCATACAAAAGAACATGCCCAAAATGGCACCGAGATTATTAGCAAAGATGTAACGTCGTAAGCTTTCTTTTTTCGGTAGGCCTGTTTTTCTAATCTCAGTCGGGTTACTGGCTGTAATAAGTAAAGTTTGCCGTGATTTGCCTCAGACTCTTCAGACGAATATCATGAACGCACTTTAAATGAACACAACTGCTGTCTCATATACCAACTATTCATCATTATTCATCATTATCTTGGGAAAGTAAAGTTGTCCCTGAGCGTAATTAAACAGAACACGATGACACTGTACTGAGGACTGGACGTATAGCTCCAAGCGTTATTAACTCGAGAACTTGATGGAAGCTTCTGACCACTTCGCTTTACCTTCCATGAAGTAAGCCCCCTTCGACGCTTTGCACAAGTTACTGACAGAGATGCTAAATAACCCCACATAAATAGAAGGATCCCATGGAACTCATCAGAAACAGTGCCATTATGTAATTTAAATATCTACTTATCTATGGCTCTACAGCCCTTTGTTGGGCCTTGGCGGCTTTTCAAGTTTATTGTTCTTTTATACAGTCACTGGGTCTCCATAGGCGGGGGATCAGCCCGTCGCAAGGCCGCTACCTACACACAGGACAGTACACACACAAAATAAACGAAAACAAACATCCATGTCCAAAGTGGGATTCGAACCCACGATCCTAGGGGTTTAAGCGGACGAAGATAGACCGCGCGGCCCATCTGATGGCAACTTCCGTCCGACACCCTCCATTTTCGTTTTAAGTCACTGATATTTTAAAACTATTCTCTCATATGCAAAATCATAACTGACGTGTTACAGTCTGAAGGCCGGAGTTTAGGAGCACTGGAACAACATACATTCGCCAAAATACGTAGAACTCCCCTGGCCCTCAAGGCTAGATATCACGACGGACTAAGCATGAAAGTGACCACCCGCTGCATCGTACTGCTGTCTCTCCACAGGGCTGATCCTGAAGCACAGGAACAATTTCTCTTTTATCCCTTGTCATTTGACACTAAACAGCATCTCCATAAAACTGCTACGTCCACACTACCTTATCCTTTACACATATTTTGTAATTATGGTTGCGAGAATTAATCTTAGTTAGTTATTTAGAGAGGGTGGATTTCCCAATGCACCGCGACCAGTTTCATCTATTGTGCTTTCCTCTATGATATTCTACCAGTCTCTATACCCTACCGATAAATGGTGCGTACCATCAGTTCCGCCGAGCAAGCGAGTTCGGCCACTTGCTTAGCGGTATCTATAATGCTTCCCCCATCTATCAGAGGCCTTAGAGACTATTATTGGGCGGGAAACGTCCTGGAATTTGGCTCAGTGATTCCGTTTGGGGATATGAGGTTCTTTTACGTGCCGTAAAGTTACGACACGGGACCCACAGCTTAAAGTCCCTCCCGGAGGACTTGTTCCCTGAATTTTTCCGCCTTTAAAAATTCGACGACCTCCGCCGGGTATTTGAACCCGCGTACCACGAGTCATGAGGTGGGAACGTTACCTCTAGACTACGGAGGCCGCTGAGAATTGATCTTAATCGTATACGCAACATACAGATCTTTAAGTTCTTAAAACATAAGCATAATCGGCATAGCGACTGGGCTTCGTGCTAATGTGGTCCGATTCCTCTCATGTACCGCATCCAGACCGGCATAGCCTGCTGCCCAATGAGTATGGAGTGCTGTAAGTCTGACCATTCGCCTCCACCAAACTTTGAAGTGAATAATGCGTGAATTTTATTTCTAACTCCCAGATGGGTCTTCGGGTGTAGTGCTAAATTGAGCACAGTGACAAATTTATCTTTGCCAGATTAGTAATCGCGTCATTTTTAATCAGAGCCACAAAACAACTGTTGAGGTTAGAAATGTCTGCAGTTACAGCCCTACTTATTCATGCGTTCTGGTGCGGTTTCCAAGTGCAGAAACAGCTTTACCTGTTACTACCGAGAATTTTGTGTAATAGTAATGAACAACTATTGCTTCAAAATATTCTGTCGCAATAAATAAAGGAAGAAAGGCATAAGAGAGGAAGCCATTATAAAACACAGATTTGACCTCAGAATCCACGAAAACCAGAGAAAGACTAGTCTTCAGTTAATATGCATGACACCCAGAAGTAAGCATTATAATTCCTTCTTTGAAGCTCTTGTTTCCACATATTATGCACTGCATGCAATATGAACTTCTATAATGCCTAAGGATGTATAAGTAAGGGTACATGGAAGAAGTGTTGGAGAAACATTACAGTATTATAGAAGTTACGTAATTCCTTCTCTGTGATAGGAGTTCTTTCTCGTTACTGTCAAGGAAGAGTCTTATTAATATTCTTATAAGCCTGAAGCCTTAACACTCAAAGACGGAAACCTTTCTGCATTCGGTCTATAAGCTTATATACGCACATACACTCACAAGTGCGCGCGCACATACAAGTACGCATAAATATTTTCGGATTGTGTGGTTTATATATATAAAAAAGAACCGTGTTACCTTTCCGAATATTATAAAAGTTGTTCATATGCTTAACTGTAGCCGAGCGGTCTAAGGCATGCACTGTCTTCGCTCGCTTGGAAACCGGGATCGTAGGTTCGAATCCCACTTAGGGCATGGATGTTTGTGTGCGTTTTTCTGTATTTGTGTACAGGTAGAGGCCTTGCGACGAGCTGATCACCCGCCCATGGAGTCCTACCGAATGTGTAAGACGTAGAAAAACCGAAGAGAACGGAGAAGTTCATGGAGGTAGGCCTAGGCCCACTGGGGCTGTAATGCCAAGGAGAAAAAAAAATGCTTAACTAATTAAGCACTAGGCCATGAAGACGTAGAGAGAAGTGGATGTATAGATCCACGTTTTATTGATCTCGGCACTGGTTGGAGGTGAGTGGTCAGCTTCAAGCCCCGACCGCTTTACTTCCGGGGAAAGAGCCCCCGGTAACAATTGGAGAGGAGGTTCGGTGGACCTCAGAGCTTGTTTGGACAACGTGGAGAAAAGATAATTCTTGGACACAGCAGTAACTTACATAAATCGAGATATTTATATTAGTATTTCATAAATAGCAACGTTCAATATCACGGTCTCCTGGTTCTGACGCCGCATACGACGGGGAAAGTTCGACGTTTCGCAGGAATTAATTCCTTCCATATTCATGACAGAAGCGTTAGCCAAGCAAGAAAACAGAACAAACAGGCAGTAATCTGAGCCGCCAGCTTCTGTTTTTGTTTTCTGCTTGGTTTGTCTTCAATCATGAAGATGGAAGCGAGATATTCCTTAGAAACGCCGAGTTCTCTTCGACTAACATGACATTATGGCCGAAAAGACCAATCTTTATAGTCACAACTGTGAGAGCATCAAATCCGAGAGTTACGGTAAATTTGTCCCATATTTTATCATGGTGAAACACCAGTACTCAGCTGCAGCTGTGAGATATGGATAAAATCTGTTAAAAAGTTGGAGAACAGGTAATCGAGTAAAAATTCTTTCCTACGTAAACAATAAGATATATCCTATTCATAGTCATGTTATATTATTTCTTACTGTGTAACCATTCAAATGGCCGCGCCACAGCTCAAGCGGTTAGTCGCTGGCTTCCCACCGCGGCGGCCCGGGTTCGATCCCGGGTCTGGTCAAGTGGGATTTGTGGTGGACAAAGTGGCGCTGGAGCAGGTTTTCTCCGGGTACTTCGGTTTCCCCTGTCAATCTTCATTCCACCAATTGCTCCACAATCACCCTCACCTATCATCTGGGGCTGGTACAATAGGCCAGAAGGGGCTGCAGTATAAGGGACTTAGTCCCACCCCACTAGCAATAAAAAGAACCATTCAAATATACAAACACATATCAACATTTTCGTACACACACCAAAACCCAGAAGAATACAATGCCCATCTTCAAGGCCATAAAACCCACTAATCTCATGTAAGTGACTACACTGAACGACTGCATAATATAATGAGACTGCTGCTCTTGAAATAAATAAAGACGATTATTAGTTGTAATTTTACGGTATCGTTTGAATTAAGTTATAATGCCCGTTATTCTTAACTGCTTGTTAATCCGTAACCTCATCTGGCCTCGCCTTCACTAATCACCGGATTTGAGGGAATCATGGATGGGTGAAAGGCTGCTATTCTACGGATGAATAAGTATCATACGTAAGGGCTTTCAGAGAATTTCAACAAGAAAATTCATTATGAAAATAAATGGAAAGAGGGGGTTGAGAGTGAACGGGTACATTATGCTTGAAAAATAATTTAGAGTTTTAGTAAATTTGTGAGATCCCTTTTCTATGCTGATTTTATTGTTTACGGATTTAGGTTCGGTTTAACATCAAAGTTCTACAGTAGGATCAAACACATATGTACTTCATATCATGTAATGGGTGTAACGCATTAAAAATATAAATTTAACTGACATAAATTATTATGTAGCTGTGTTTGTTCAAGGATGTAAAGGCAAGTCGTGACTTCGTCTCTCCGCCAGGAAAGTAGTTCCAAAATTTCTATATTCTAAAATGTATAATTCAGAATTATACATGCATATCGTCGTTCTTAAAAATGCAGTACTGAAATACTTCTTCCTTAATAATATTGTAATCAATTTAGAACAATACGCGTGTCTTTAAAACAAGTAAAACTTCAATTTTTACAGCATCCAAGAGATTCCATTAGACAATTAAAAGTTTCTGTGATGGATCTGTTTTGTTCTACTATTCAGAAATGTATTTTTACGTATCCTGTTATGAATGGCTTCATAATTTTAAAATTTCGTGCAACTTTACTTTAAATATATCTATATTATATGATTCTGAAATTATGTTACGCCATAGTACTCCATTCCATTTTTAGAAATTCAACTTGCTCCGACATATATGCAACTAAGCAAAGAAAGGGCTTTTAATGCGAAATGTAGATAGACAAAATATTTTAGGCGGAACAGCCTAGCAAGACTTTACAACAAACTTTTGGAACACATTTCTGAGTACTCTAATTACGTGAAATATTCAAGTAGTCATCCATATTTGTGCACAGTAACCATCATATGCACCCAACAGTTATAATTGCTTGAGGAAAGAAATACATATAAGGCTTTGGTGGGGAAACAAGAAGGAAAAGAGACCACAAGGAAGACTTAAGCGCAGGTTGGAGAATAATATTAAAATGGATTTTAGAGAAGTAGGATGGAGTGGTTTGGTCTGAATTCATCTGGCTCAGGATAGCGACAAGTGGAAGACTCTTCTGAACACGGTAATAAACTTTCGGATTCCATAAAATTTTTGGAAATTCTTGAATAGCTGAGCGACTGGCGGCTTCTCAAGAAGGACTCAGCTCCATGGAATGTCAGTATTTACAACTGTTTACAACAGCATGTGGCTATCTACCATGACTACCGTATCTGACTCCTTGAAATAACGTCCTTTTTTAGAAACTAACAGTCGCTCAGCTATTCAATAAATTCCCTCCAATTTATGGAATCGAAAAGTTAATTATAGTCTTTCTTAAAGCTAGCCATTATAACATACCCAGCCGGATTAATCCATCCCACGCCATTCAGACCTATTTTTTGATTAATTTTATTATTATTCTCCCTTCTCTGCCTAGGTCTTCGAAAACGCCTCTTCCTGTTAGCACTTCCTGCCAACATTTTGTATGAATTTATAATTTATATCATGCATGCCACACGTCCCGCCCATCTTATCCTCCTTCATTTAATCATCCTAATAATATTTTGTGAAACTTTAAAATTCTGGAGCTCCTAGTTATGGAATTTTTTCTAGTTGCCCACCATTCCTTACCTCGGCTCCCTGTTCCCTAACACCATCCTTCGCTGTTTTCCCTTTATTACGAGAGACCAAGTTTCACGTCCATACACAATTGCATGCAAAAATGCAATTTACATATTTCAATATTATAGTGGTTGAGAGCTGGCATACGCAGCTGTTAATGCCAAGAACTTGAGCAGTATGATCAATAACACCGACCTCTAGGAATACAGCTTGATCTTCAAGGACAATTAATTACAATTCCTAATTAAAGAACATGCAAACAATTACCACTGCAGGTGGTGCTCCTTTTTCATTATGACGTCAATGTATCTCTTCCTCCCTGGCGCCGTGGAGCCATCTCATAGAAACATCACGTATAATGGAGGATGAACAATGAAAACGAAAAGAGAAAGTATTTAGCAGGAGATATAATGATATGTCCCTTCTAATACTCAACGATGTGTCCATACAATGTTCCTGCCCATCACTACACGCCTCCTTGCTCAGTATGAAACACGCAAGTAAAATGAAATATCGCCGATTTCAAATGGGGTGGCACACCCTCAGCAAAATCAACTGCCTTCAAAACAACACGCTTTCGGTATATTAGGGAGCAGCATTGAACATATTCATTGGGAAATTAAATGTGCAAATTAAATACATTTAGGCATGTAATGGGTCTATTTTTAGGCATTTTTTATGGCACGTGAATAACTGAATCACGGAATATATTTCATATTTCATTAAAAACAAATCGCAATTACTTAAATTTATATGAAAAATCAGCACCTGATTCGAATCTGTCTTGTCAGCACACATGAAGTACGGCTACTCATAACGATATGATCGTGGAATAATCACAAATTTCCGTAATATTTCAAGTCTCTCTAAGCGAAGTATCTAATCTGTTTACGAACTTAACTTTGCCACGCGATCTTTAACAGAATCACATTTCACCATCGGCAAAAATATCATTGCCATTTTAACTCGTGTATTTGATACAAATATATAAGAATGCATTTCATTCCTATACCTCAGCCACAAAAACTGTATGATTTATGGGAATCCTAATAAAACGACTGTGTTATTCCTGTTGAAGCACGCGACAGGCGGAAACTAAACACTCTTCGCGCACACGCACTCCGAAGTAACACAACTCGCTATGAAGTTCTGTGTAACGCCACTTTGAAATTCTCTGCAAAGCCAGTGGATATGAAGTCCTTTCCCTTGTTTTATTGCGGGAAGCAACTACCGCTACCTGCGGGAACGCAACGGTGACTGACCACGCTTTACTCACTCACTTACTCCACAGTGCGATGGAACGAGACAGAGAGCGAGAACCCCCCTCGTGTAGAGCCGCAGACCCCTCCCAGAAACAGGGCATGTGCTGCAGAGGAACAGTCGAATGCTCCTTTACCGCGCTTACCAAAGGCTGGGACTCAAGTGGCTTCTTGCTTACCTGAAATTTTTAACTATGTGTCTCCTCGTATCCCGGATCTCTGTATAACGAACTCGGTTGAAGCCATTCAAAGTGATCTGCAAGAAGTTATATTCTGATGAACAGGTTAAATAAAGATGTGGCTTCCATCTTCAGGGTGGAAGAACATGCTAAGCAAGAAACCAGTTTGAAGCAGATAGCAAGTAGAGCTAATTAATATTTTTAGGAAGTTTTCGGGCTACTAGAATTTACATAGTTTACTTTAATTTTTTTTACAGATACAATTAATTAAAGCTCCTGTTAAGAATCGTGGACCCATTATAACTTTCTTTTTTCTTGGCACTACAGACCCAGTGGGCCTAGGCCTACCTCCATGAACTTCTCCGTTCACTTCGGTTTTTCTACACATTCGGTAGGACTCCTTGGGCGGGTGATCAGCTCGTCGCAAGGCCTCTACCTGTACACAAACACAGAAGAACGCACACACACAAACTAAACATCCATGACCTGAGTGGGATTCAAACCCACGATCCCGGTTTCCAAGCGAGCGAAGACAGTGCATGCCTTAGACCTCTCGGCTACCGTGACTGGCCCCATTATAACAACAGTCACTTAATGTATCAAATTTAGGATATACCTACCGAATTTCATGATACAATTTATTTAGATGAACGACACTATTATATTCCACACGAAATTAGTTAGGGGGCACGCGGCAGCGTAGTTGGTTGAGGCACTATGCTACAAGCCGGAGGGTCGCGGGATCGAATCACGATGTCATTAGATGTTTTTTCAAGTTAGCTAATCCTTCCAGTCGACTCAACCTCTTAACAGAAATGAGTATCAGGAAATATTCTTGGAATGTTCGTGGGGGTAAAGGGCGGGCCTGCGAGTAAGGCTGACAATCTTGCCGCCATCTATGAGCTGATTGTCTAGAAAATGTGGGAACCTCAACATCTCACAATCCTATGGGCCTCCACGGCCTGTTACAGGGATACCTTTACTTTTTTACTTTTGCGAAATTAGCTACGTATATTTTCCAAAGTTAGTTGTAACATTTTTCCATAGATGGCCAGAACTGGTAAACAGCTGTGACACACATGCATAACCTAGGTAAAAGTGAAGCTATCCCTGTAACAGGCCGTGAAGACCCATAGGGTTGTGAGACGTCGAGACTCCCACATTTTCTAGACAACCGGCTCACAAATGGAGGTTGTCAGCCTTACGTCCGGCAGCCCTTTATACCACGAGAAGATTCCTGCCACTCATTTGTGTTAGAGGTTGAGTCGAACCAAGGGATATAAAGCTCTTGGAAGGATCAGGTAAATTGAAAAATCCAATGGCCTCATCGGGAATCAAATCCGTGACCTTCCGACTTGTAGCATAGTGCCTCAACCATGTTACCGCGTACCTCACATATGCCTAACCTCATGTCGAAATTCTGTATGTTGTAAGACAAAATAAGTTAGGCTTACGTCACGAAATTCGGTTGGTTTGCGTTACATATACAGTTCTATTGAGGGCATGGCTACACACTCGTAGGCCTGTACATGCAGGTCACGTCAAGCGGTAGCACTAGAGTACTCCTCGACCGCCTCCTCTCTCAATGGACTAAGTCGCAGTTCATTTCTTTCCAGTTCTTCTGACATTCATTTTGTAGGACCACTTTCAGGCTCTCGTCTTCCGGACAATTTTAGGGAAAACGGCAGTTCTGTTTTGTGATGTAACGGCGTGTAGTCAGTTTAAATACAACGAACATTTCAGAGGAACATGTTGCCTTCATTCTTGGATTGAAACATAAGCCAAGTAACAAACCAGGGTGAAGCGGTTCGTAATAACAGCTGTGAGAATATCAGATAGGAAGGGGGGGAAAAACAGTTCATGGATACTCCCAATCTTGACTGACGTAGACAGGGATATACAGCGGGGTGCTTCCGAGTCTCAGGCTCTTCTGATCATGTTATCCAGGCTACAGCTTGTGCAAGATACTGGTTTTCTATCTATCCGGCAATATTAAAGCGGATCTTAAGAATAGGTGTGAGTTGTGGGCTCTGTTTGCATAGCTCAGCGAGCGATAGTGATAAAGTTAATGAGCCTTCTGATTACACGCAAGCTAAACAATATTCCGGGTAGCTGAGCGGCTAGTCTCATCTAAAGGAAGAATTTGTTCCAGGGCCGTATTATTTCCTTAAGGGGAGGGGGGACCAACAACAACAAAACGACGTGTTATGCGGAAGTCATGACTGTCCGTTTGCCTGTGGCCTAAAATCAGGACATAAATCGTCGGGTACACTCATAAAATTTGACAAGAAAAGTTTTCAGTGCATGTTGCTGGATACTTCCAGTTTACAGCCATACTGGCCCAGAGCAACTTACCTAAGACCATACGTGGATTTTCAAATATATATAATCATTCATTCCACGGTTCTGTTGAAATTCGTTACGGAATATTTTCATTAAAATTTTATGGGTAAACTTACTTTCAACTATATTAATTCATGCCGGTCACGGTAGCCGAGCGGTCTAAGGCATGCACTGTCTTCGCTCGCTCGGAAGCCGGGATCGTGGGTTCGAATCCCACTCAGGGCATGGATGTTTGTGTGCGTTTTTCTGTGTTTTTGTACAGGTAGAGGCCTTGCGACGAGCTGATCACTCGCCCAAGGAGTCCTACCGAATGCGTAAGATCTAGTAAACCGAAGTGAAACGGAGAGTTTCATGGAGGTAGGCCTAGGCCCAAATTGGGGCTGTAGCGCCACAGGAATATTAATTCATAAGAAAGACTGGTGTCCATAAGGCCATAAATAGATTTCTCCATATACGAGTATTCAACCAGTCGTCAAATATTGTAACGTGGGACATTTTCAATAGCTCTTGTTCAATCATTATCTTTTAAGTAAACTTCTTGCTACCTTCGAAGAACGCGGTTTGCAATTTTGTGTACATTATGAAATACACACTTTTCTATCTTTGTCCATTAATCATTTAGTAAATATACTGCAATGCTCTGATTTTAAAATTCGGCACGATCGTTGGAGAGTTGCGTCCCTCTCACAACCTAAGACCTAATATTTTCATTTTGGAGTCCAATTGGGTCCATTCGGCAGGGCGGCCACTGATTTGCCTATTGTATCTGCCCCGGATGATTATGATGAAGGAGAATTTGGTGGAATGAATATATAAAGTAAAGTAAAAAAAAATAAAGGTATCCTTGTAACAGGCCGTGGAAGCCCATAGGGTTGTGAGATGTTAAGGTTCCCGCATTTTCTAGACAATCAGCTCATAGATGGCGGCAAGGTTGTCAGCCTTACGCACCCGCCGCCCTTTACCCGCAAGAATATTCCAAGAAGATTCCTGGTACTCATTTCTGTCAGAGGCTGAATCGACCCCAGGGCCATAGTGCGGATGGAACGATTAGGTAAATTGAAAAAAATTCGACGACCTCATCGGGATTCGATCCCGCGACCTTCCGGTTTTTAGTATAGTGCCTGAACCAACTACACTACCGCGTGCCTCCTTCATTTTAATATAATACCTCTATCACAATTTCGGCCTTCCAAGTTGCCCTATTCCAATCCAAAATTTCGTATTTATAATCTCTCGCATCCGAGCTGGAAGTCAAGAGCATGTTAACCGCCTTCACTCGACTACCCAAGAAAGATTCAGTTAATGTACCTAGCTCAATAGTAAGGTCTCGATAATAAATGCAAATCAGCGAATTATGATTTTAGAGATAAGTTAAATTCAGCATCAAATAACGTATTCCAACTGCCCGTGCCTATCATTTCGAACATAACTAGGCTGAACCTTCTGACATTTCCTGCACAAGACCGACGAGTGTGGGTTTCGAGACTGTGAAAATACATGCCATTCAAAGGAGACACTTTACTCGCTATTCGCAGAGAAATGGAACTGCGCTTTAGAGCACATCATTTTCGTTTTGCAAAGAATTTCACCTTGAATGTGGTGGGCAGAATACGTCGCCTTTGGTATTGTAGTGAAGCCGAGGATGAAAGGGTTGCTTGGCAGCGGCTGTTTCCAAAATACAGCACTCATCACTCAACACGTACATAATAAATTTACTGGTGAAAACACCTTCATTACTTAAAGGAGATTGCCATAAAAACGAGTTTCTCTCAGAAAGGCAGCCCTTCCTTGGAGCCGCATTAGGGAGCTGCGTATGGGGGTCCACCAGTGCGTCAACTGCGGAGATAAGTATGACATAATTTGATTATTAGAATTTCGTTAACTTAATATGAGCATCATTCCTTCAGCATGAACACAATTTTCATCCTTACAAACCCCGTTTCATCATCATCACCAACATGTCAACTGTAAAATATTAAATGCAGTCGAGACAGAATTCACCTTCCGTATGGCGAGAAGTTGTCTTGAATTACGTAGTTGTGATCATGATATCTTTCTAAGAAAACTAAAAATGTAGAAATGTTAACTGCGGGAACAATTTTACTTTAGTAACAATAAAGAATCAGCGCTACAATACGTACGATAGAAATCACAGAAAGGTGCATTATAACCATTATAATCCAAATATTCGCAACATACGAATGACTAATATTTTCAACAAGTTTTATATGAATATTGAGGAGACGGGATGGTGTAGACATTATGTATAATGATTGGCTACGGGCTGGATGGCCGAGGAGTCTCAGTTCCAGTCCCGATAGGGTCGAGAATTTTGTTCTCCACGTCGTCTAGACCGGGCGTGGGGCCACCCAACATCCTATGCAATGGATACAGGGAGTTCTTTACCGGGAGGTAAAGTGGCCGGGGCGTGAAGCTGACCACTCACCCCACACTAATGCCGAGGTCAAGAAAACATGGACCTATACATCCACTCCCCTATACGTTTTCATGGCGTATCGCTTAATTAAGCACAGGGACAACTTTGCCTTCTGACCCTTTATATACGTATTACATTTTCCCAAGTATTACGAATTACATGTTGAAAATAAAAGGAGCGTCGTGGCACAGGGGTCGATATCAGCTGGATCAGGTACGGAAATTCTCTCACGCCCAACNGAGTTGCTGAGTAAGTAGTTCTATGCAGCAGACAAGGGGGGCCTCCGGCCTGTGAGTTGGGTGAGGACTGACAGCTCCTGAACATACAAATATAGACGGTCTCGGAATATTCCGCATGAACCTGGATCCTGACATCTCTGACGCATACTCTAATAAACCTTCGTGTTCCACAGATGCAGGGAATTTATTGACTATCTGAGCTCAGGGACTATTAGTTTCTCAAGAAAGATTCTGCTACATGGGTTTAGTTCTAAAGTCAGAACTGAATGAAAACGCGGAATTATCCTGCAGGTGCAGCACCCGCCCATCTTCACTGTCATTTTACCATTGCAGCGGAAAGGAAATTCTGAATGTGCGCCCGTCTGAAATGTGGTTTCCTGCCTTCACTCCAACTAGAAGGGCGAAGGTGTCAAGGATCATACCTGGAGGCAAAATCAACTAACGTGAAAGTCTATTCCAAAAATTACCGATTTTCTGGACATTATTCATCGCCTCGTTTTCATTTAAAACACAAAACGTTTCGGAGGCTGGATTCTGTATCCGTCTTCAGGTGCAACCTAGTCAGTTGGGCCCAATCGATAGAGCTAGTCTCTGTCTCTGGAATTCTATGTTGAAACATAACGAACAGAAGATTAATGTCGTTTGGGTTGTAGTGAGTTCGATAAACGTCCAGAGAAGTTTCGGAGAAACTTATCACCTCCGTTTTCAGGGGTTCTTGCTTACCGTGAATATGAAGGCGCTAATTTCTTCCGAAACTTCATGAGACCTCACCCGAACTACATGACGATACAGTCTACCAGATTATATTCTTCACAGTTGCCGTTGTGAGAATCTCAACCCCAGCATAGCCATTATATCTGTGGGACGAGAAGTTGAGTGGAGCTACTCGATTCCGTGATATATGTCGCGAAATTGGGATGTCCTTCTAATTCAAACATGTAATAAGATGTGTGTTATATAATTAGTTTCAACCGTTCATCATAGATAGCACAATAATATGCTGTAAAATACAGTCAAGTTTGTGAAACTGTCTTTTACATCCTTCTGTTAAGTTCTTTCTTGTTCAAAGTGTCACTACTACTAAATGTACTGTACATTTATTATCAATAGAGCCCATGGAAATAGCAAATGAACGTTACTATTATTTCAATATATTACGTTTTATAGCTTCGAAAGAGAATTAGCTTACGATAACATTTTGAAAGTATCCATTTCAGATTTCTCCAGACATTTCGGAAACTGAGACATCTTACTTTATAACAGGTCATTATTAGCGTTACTATTTTTAACAGACATATAATAAAATATCATCGAGAAGTAGAAATTAGGTAGCATTTGAAGTTCTCGCAATGGTCGTTTTGAAGAGTTCAATCTTTTGGGGATATAACGCCTCCTAGTCCGTTAAAAGTCAACCGATATTTCGGAGGAAAATGTGGCCTCCATTTAACGGTCCAAGAATGAATTCAGCAAGAATACAGTGTGAAACAAGTGGCAAGCACAGCCAATGCTACCTGCAACATGCTGGTTTATTGCTTGGCTTATTCTTCGATCGTGAAGATGGCGATAATTTCCTCCGAAACGTCGGCTGACTTTCAACGAACTAAACGGCGTTATATCCAAGAAGACAGAGCTCGTAAAAGTGATAAATTCTTATATTATTAGATCTAGATATTACTTCTTGTTGGACCTTCATTTTTCAGACATAATTGTGTCTCTATTTATTTACCCTTGCACTGTCCACCAGTTATACTGTTCCCTGTACTCCAGTAGTTATGAAAAACGATACATGTTTCGGAATCCCCCAAAACTCACATTCGTTTTAACTTTATCTTATTCACTTTTTAATTTATATTGCATTATATAAATATCTTTATTCGACTCGATATTGAGCCAAAATCACGAATTTATACAGCCCCGATTTTCAGTGTCATTAAATACCCAGCTGCAGAACCACACGAAAGAAAAAAGAAACATCGCTATAGGGTAATCTTATCCAGCATCTTGGCGTATTTGTTTCCGTGATACGATACCCTAGAATCACCACGAAATTAACTGTTTGTTCGACAGTTAATTTTAGCAGTCCTCCATAGCTGGTTCCAGTATGTCATGAAACTGGATAGGTTTGCCCAATTAAAACCAAGACGAGCAGTGTTGTGGCGAGAAACTAAGCCCTCAGGATTCGGTTTATTAGCCGGAGAATTCAGCCTCGTTCAGAATACATAACAGAATATAAGTTTCGAAACTATCTGCAACAAACTTGTGAACGATGATACATGCTGCAGCAGCTTTAGTTATTAAAATAGTTATAACAGGATTACATACGTCCCTGAAACAAAGGTCCCACGTGGGGGTCGTGTGCCGCACTTCCCTGAACTATGGACCGCATCGTTTCCTTCCCCTTACCATTCACTCCACATTTGTTTCACGGTTGTCAATAGCATCAGAAATTATAAGCGGGTTAACGATGTCCATACCTGTGAACAAATCAATAACCACTTTATTAATATATTACTCATTTTAGATTTTGTATTGAGAAGCATGCTATTCAACAGAACCCGGTCTTGTGTAAGAAGAGCCATATTGTTGGTTAATATGTTACTATAAACTAACCAACTGGCCGGTCACGGTAGCCGAGCGGTCTAAGGCATGCACTGTCTTCGTTCGCTCGGAAGCCGAGACCGTGGGTTCGAATCTCACTCAGGGCATTTGTGTGTGTATGTGCATTTTTCTGTGTTTGTGTACAGGTAGAGGACTTGCGACGAGCTGATCACCCGCCCAAGGAGTCCTACCGAATGTGTATGATCTAGAAAAACCGAAGTGAACGATGAAGTTCATGGAGGTAGGCCTAGGCCCATTGGGGCTGTAGTGCCAAGGGGGAAAAAAACACCTAACCAACTAACTTCAGGGATCTGAGTACTTCTTGAGAAGCTGCCAGTCGCTTGCTCTCCTACTCAAGATTTTTCCAGCTTCTTGTTATATGTACGCATGTTAATTAATGATTAAAGGGAAGTGTACTGCGCATTTTCATAAATGCAATCTCACAGAACATGGGAATATCTTACTCTCCCCTGTAATAGATTTGATTAGGCACAACGTCCCATTCTGCCGGAATGAAAAGTTTTCGTTTAGGCAATGAACAATGCTAATGTTTACTTCAGAAGTAATTTCATCAATTTCTGTATCGAAAGCAGTCACAACACAACAATTAATAATATAGGTTTGTAGTTTCAAGTAGTACTTCAAAACATGTTTCAACTTTTAAGAAGCCATCATCAGGTAAATACAATTAAAACTTCTTTAGCTATTGAATTGGGGGCACGTGGTGGCGTAGTTGGTTGAGGCACTATGCTACAAGCCGGAAGGTCGCGGGTTCAAGTCCCGATGAGGTCACTGAATTTTTTTTTTTTCAACTGGCCTAATCCTTCCGCACTGTGGCACTGGGGTCGACTCAGCTTCTAACAGAAATGAGTTTTTTCTTTCCTTGGCACTACAGCCCCAGCGGGCCTAGGCCTACCTCCATGAATTTCTCCGTTCACTTCGAGTTTTCTAGATATTACACATTCGGTAGACTACTTGGGTGGGTGATCAGCTCGTCGCAAGGCCTCTATCTGTATACAAACACAGAAAAACGCATACACACAAACTAAACATCCATGCCCTGAGTGGGATTCGAACCCACGATCCCGGTTTCCAAACGAACGAAGACAGTACATGCCTTAGACCGCTCGGCTACCGTGACCGGCAACAGAAATGAGTACCAGGAATTAAATAAATAACTTTCCTGCGGAGTAAAGGGCTGCCGGGAGTATGGCTGACAACCTTGCCGCCATTTTTGAGCCGATTGTCTAGATAATGTGGAACCCCCAACGTCTCGCAACCCTATGGGCTGGTACAGGGATAGCTTTACTTTTTACTTAGCTATTGAATTGCGTGCTAATTTCACGAAGAAGTATTAGATTTTTTCAAATAGTATACAATAATTCAAAATATAAAATTACACTGAAATAAAAGTCTAAAGTGAACTAGTTACATAATTAAAGTACAGTTAAGAGATGTACATATAATTATATTCCAAAGTAGGTAGTTGTAATCGTAATAATATGTTGTGATGCTGTATACACAGACGGTTGTTATGGTGCTCGGAGGGCAGCTGCTATATTGTACTTTATCATTTAATTTAGATTTTTATTAGTCTATTCTCTGTCTGTGTTGTTCTGTGTGTAGGCAGCGGGCTTGCGACCGCCTGATCCCCTGTCCAAAGGGTCCCATCGACTGTGTAAAAGATTAAGAAAGTGAAAAGCGGCCAAGGTCCAAAGGCCTGTAGAGCCATAGAGAGGGGACTAGCTCTATCGTTTAGGCCCAACTCGGGACGGAGATAGACTCCAGTCTACGAAACGCTGTTTTCAAATATGTAACAGAACGGTGAATAATATCCATTTAGTTAATAATTGTGTACATTTCGTTGATTATCAGACATTGAGACCACATAAAAGGGATGGTATGGTGTTCTGTCGCATTTTGTGCTATCTGTCGATGGAGCAACCACGTTTAACATTGCCAGGGTATTATTACTAATAAAAACAGAATAAAATCCAAATTATGTACATATGAGGGAAAACTGATTTTCTTTATGTACATCTCTGTATAGAGGCACCAATCTACTTGTGGGATTCTTAGCGGAAAAAACAAAAAAGCTCCAGGAAAGCATAACTCAGATCCTTCCAAGGGAAAGTAGGCCTGCTTTGAAATCCGAAATGGAACGTATTGAAACGTTCGGAAGGTTCCTGGAACAGTCGTTTACACTATGTAAAAATTACGACTCAATTTGTTTCAGTTTACGACTATTTAACTCACACCCTTGGATTTTTATGTTCTTGTATTCACTATCTTGCATCTGGCAGTACGGGATTCGCTTCTTGCTTTTCACAGCATGTACTATTTCATCACACGCGAATGTTGCACTTCGCTGTTAAGCGCAGACTCAACTGTACTGTCTGTCCTTGGTTCGCGGCAACGATTTTAGACAAGTTACATTTCTAGAATTGTCCGGTTTATTAGAGACAGATGAGGCACGCTGAATTTCTGGAAGTTGCGTGAAGAAAGGGAAAGTCGGGAAAGTTCGGCCGCAATACGCGGATAAGAAGCAGCAACAGGCCATAAAATATATTTCCATATCCGTGATTATAATTAGAGATTAGCCTCTCTCGTCCTAAACTCATGAAGCTGCGAATTCTTCGCCATAAAATCAGACTCACTGAACAGGGGATTAGCATGCAAGGACTGTGCCAACAAAACACAGGGTAGTATAAAGCAGTGTCCCAAAAACTCGTTTATTCTGAGGCTAATTTCATGCCGATAATAAGTATAAGGCTCCCCCAATTTTCGAAAAAGACTAAAAATGAGATTTAAAATAAATATAAATAGTTGTAAGATTTGAGGCTTTCACGGCGGTGACTATGAAGAAAGCAGTCTTCTTGGATCTGGCACCGTGTATATGTGGTGTTAACCGACGTTTCGGAGGAACGTATCGCCTCCATCTTCAGGGTAGAAGACAAATATAAGAAATCTGCAAGCGAAGAGACCGTGAGAACCGGTAAAAGCAGACCTGAAGATGGAGGCGATACGTTCCTCCGAAACGTCGGTTAACACCACATATACACGGTGCCAAATCCCAGAAGACTGCTTTCTTCAAATATAAATAGTTAGTGATAAAACTCAATTATATATGAAGTGTTATATCTATTTAAATTATATTAACAATTAAATATGGTATTTAGGTTAAAATTTATTATTGGCCTATTTTTCGGGTGATCCGCAGGAAATAAAAATTTGGAAGCCCCCTGGGAGAACGCCACTTTTATTCGGGAAATATTGACAAAAACTAGCACAGGCAACTCCACATGCTTCGTGACGTATTCGAATAGGAATTACGGTCATCTTTGTCGACTGAAATCGAATCAGCAGTTCCATTATTACAATTCGGGCGGAAAGTACCAGATATGGTAACACGATATTACTGTACGTATGTTAGCATAAATGAAACATCAGTACGGGGCTCATCTACAACAATCAGTTTCACCGTCAATAAGGGAATTTCAGAATATAGGGAAATTCACGAAGGTCTCTTCCAACCACAATGACCTGGATACTGGCACTACCGAACATCAGGCTTGCAGGTTGCAATCTGCTCTTTCCCAATATATAGGCTACTCCTGCTTCACATATTTTCCTTCAAGAATATGACTGATGATAAATTCTCTTGGCATCTCTTGACATTGCAAGCTGTTATACGCCTTACGTGCCTTAAACCACCAGGGAAACTTGAAGCATGAATATAGAATTTCAATAACTATGAAGCTGAAATCGCAGTCAAGTGTTGGAAACACCTGCTTCGAATTATATGGTCCTATGATCGAAAATAGGCTCTAAGACACGCTAACATATTTTAAGTTCATCGTTATTTTCATGAGGCCCATCAGAAACATATGTGATCACATCATTACCACATTTTTACGTTAATATATAATGATATTAGAATCGGCCGCGCCATAGCTCAAGCGGTTAGTCGCTGGCTTCCCATCGCGGCGGGCCGGATTCGGTCAAGTGGAATTTGTGGTGGGCAAAGTGGCGCTGGGGTGGGGTTTCTCCGAGTACTTCGGTTTCCCCTGCCAATCTTCATTCCGCCAAATTCTTCATCATCATAATCACCCAGGACACGCTACAATAGGCCAATCAGTGGCCGCCGTGCCCAGTGGACCCAGTCGGACTCCATCCCCCCGCTAAGTTAATTAAAAAGAATTAAAGACATTAGAAGCCACATCATGTGTTTTTTATTTGATTCCCAATCGCCAATAATATCAACTTGGTCATAATACGAAATTTGCGATAGAGACAATTCAGTGACAATTAGTGTAGAGAGCTGCAATGCTGTGTACGATCCATATGAATGTAAGCTCAAATGGCTGGAGCCGCTGAAGAGCCTTTATAAAGTCACTCATATAAAATATGCATGTATAGAAAACCTTCTCATTTAATGATGAATATTTAAATCTTGTGCTCAAATAATAGACGTACAGAATAAACCATCCGAATTAATGAAAAGTTTTAAAATTTTGTGTCTGCGTAACACGCATGTAGAGTGTCCATTTTTGACATACATGATTTCCACATTGGAGACATACAGAGAATTGATTAAAGACATGTCCAGTTTCAGGGTGAATTTATAACAAGGTATTACGATATAAACTATGTGAGAAACTGGGCATATTTATCCCATCTATTTTACTTTGTTTATTTTAAATAACCTTACAAGCATTTACCATTTCTCTTAAAGTAAAACATAGCATTCTGTACAGACAAAGCACCATTCGCTGTTAAAAATACTTCGTTTTTGCCTTTCATCTAACTTTATTGCTATTTATAACAGACACCGGTGAAAGGCGTCGACATTTCACACAAGTACTGACAAACTTGAAAGCCGTTCTCTGTCACAGAAATGGTGCATGTAAAATGAGAATCCACACAAAGGCGTGGGCCCAACGAGAACACCATTATCACAAGTATTCTAAAGCCAATGCTTTCGGACTGCATTGCGCAGCAAAATATAAAAACGGAGTTGTAATCATGTTATTTTATGTTAATTATTTCATGAACAAATTTGGTTTTGTGTTACGAAAAATACGATTTACACGTAATAACACCTCATAAAGATTAAGTATGTTCTTAAAAGTCTCGGGTANCGTCGGCCAAAACGAAGAATACACGGTGCCTAAACCCAGAAGACAACTTTCTTCTTTAATACAATGTCCTTTCAAATTATAAGTTTAAAAATAACAATGTGATTTCAGAACTTAATTTGCACAGTGTCGAACAATAGGATAACAAGTGAACAATGATGTGGAACAGAAGTGGTCGTAGCCTAATTTGAGGTAGTATCTCTACGTTTGAGTAGAAAGCTTACGGAAGGCTACGCAAGCCCTCAGGCCGCGCCACAGCTCAAGCGGTTAGTCGCTGGCTTCCACAGCGGCGGCCCGGGTTCGATCCCGGGTCTGGTCAAGTGGGATTTGTGGTCGACAAAGTGGCGCTGGGGCAGGTTTTCTCCGAGTACTTCGGTTTCCCCTGCCAATCTTCATTCCACCAATTTCTCCACAATCACCCTCACCTATCCAAATCCAAATCCCTCCTGCCAAATCCAAGAAGGCTGCTTTCTCCAAGAAGATGGCTTGCTTCGCAAGGCAGTATCCGACAAATGGCTGCACTGGGGACGTTATCCTGAATCTGATGACGTGTTGGCAAACCCATCTGCTTTCGCAGGAGATGTGAGGAACCAATTAAACAAGCTCACCTGATGCACCAGCTGGGGATTTGGTGTACAATATAGCCAATATATCAAGAACTACTTTAGTTCCTAACTAATTTAACTTCCAAATACTGCAGCAGAGTTTACCGCATCATCCTTATCGATTTCAAGAACACGTCATGAAAATGTTGCTTTACATCAAGCAAAATTAAATTATTAATTCCAGTGTAGAATGGATTATTCTAGCTCAGGAAAGGGACTACTTATGGATCGCTGTAGTCGTGATAATGAAGTTAGTGGTTTCATAAAGTAAAGTACATGTACTGACTATGAGCTACTACGTACGATATTACGTTCATAAGGATTGCCCCGGTGCAGTGAGTGCAAACCCATCACAGCCACACATTGACAGGTATGCCAATAGATTCCTGCAACACAGGACTGCATTGACAATACCGTCGGAGTCTAATCTGTGCCAGCAAAACCAAACCCATCACAGCCACACACTGACAGGGTGTACATGAACGTAGTCCAGATAATAGTTAACCTCAAGTTCTTTCCTCCGGGGTAATACAGCCTATCTCTAGTTACACGGCAAGTGAGCGGCCTCCGTAGTCTAGAGGTAACGTTCCCACCTCATGACTGTAGTACGCGGGTTCAAACCCGGCGGAGGTCGTGGAATTTTTAAGGGCGGAAAAATTCAGGGAACAAGTCCTCCGGGAGGGACTCTAAGCCGTGGGTCCCGTGTCGTAGCTTTACGGCACGTAAAAGAATCTCATATCTCCAAAGGAGGTCACTGAGCCAAATTCAAGGACATTTCCCGCCCAACAGTAGTCTCTAACGCCTCTGATAGATGGGGGAAGCATTATAGATATCGCTAAGCCAGTAGAACTCGCTGGCTTGGTCGGGACTGATGGTACGCACCAATATCGGTAGGGTATAGAGACTAGTAGAATATCATAGAGGGAAGCACAATGGACCAACACTGGTCTAAGTGCATGGGGAAACCCACCCTCTCCAATAACTAACTAACTAACTACACGGCAAGTGAACCAAGTTTAAGAAAGTAATCATTGTTTAATCTGAGGAAAAAATTAATCCAATTTCTGGAAGAAATACGAAGTTAATTAATTTTAAATCCCGCTAAGGTAAAAATTATATTTGACAAAAAACAAATAAGTAACAAAATGTAANGAAACGTCGGTTAACACCACATATACACGGTGCCAAATCCCAGAAGACTGCTTTCTTCAACAAAATGTTTGTTTGTGTATGCATTGCACTCGTATTAGGAAGGCCACTTGCTGGTGGAAACTGCTGTGCACAACAGTTTCCAGTGTATGCATTGCACTCGTATTAGGAAGGCCACTTGCTGGTGGAAACTGCTGTGCACAACAGTTTCCAGTGTATGCATTGCACTCGTATTAGGAAGGCCACTTGCTGGTGGAAACTGCTGTGCACAACAGTTTACACTTAAAGATTTATACACTGATGATGATCAATGTCGGTCGAAACATGCAGTGCAATGTACATAATCTTTTAAATAAGGTTTAAAAGAGTCATTATGTGTATATAAGAAATTTTATATAAGTTTTATAAGGAAGCTTGCACGCAAGACCGTGAATCAGTGATATTTGTTGAATAATAAATGACATGCAACAGGATGATGCAGTACAATAAGTGACATGCTATTGTACCGCAAAATTTTCCTTACATCTTCAACTTCTTAACACCCTCTTCACAAATAATGGGTAAAAGATATTTGAGTCTGAAACACTGAAGGCCAAGACACTCAGTTATCATATGCTATGTACTATAAGAAAGTGGAAAGAAACTTGAGCAGTAAACTTTGACGATCTGTGTTTCTTAGCAACGATTTACAGCCTATGAACTAGTGTACAACACTCACTGGCCGAGCTAAACACATAAACATGAAAATAAGACCTAATATTCTTAACATTCAACTCCTGTTTCTTCTGATTACTTTTACTGCACTTTAAAATGATTCATGAGCTAAAGGTTTTGTTACGCTATTTCTCTTTTGTACTACATGGCGGGCCCTCGAAATCAATACTCAGCCTCTGGGTTTATGGCCATAGCCCTAAGCAAAAACCCAGGCCAGGCATATGGAATGTTATGTGGAGATATATCATAAACATGTCTGAGGATTCTGCATAATTTTTCATTACAATCTGACGACAGCAAACATGACGATGTTGCGACACTTGTAAAACATTACAAATTCAACGCAGGCGGAATATATTCAAAACGGAAATACGAATGGAAACTGATCACCGAACTGTACGAGTATAATTAATATCGTCATGAGTAGGGGGGTTTGCTCGTGACTTGACTGGATGATTTCTGTTTATTGCACCTTAAACATTCACACTACTCGGGGCTAATGGCAATACAGAGCTATCGATGATCTGCACACTTCACAGATCACCATTACACGTGCACTAGGATTCTCGGTCTTTACTAGTCGTATCCTGGTAACGGAATTATAACAGTCTCACTGTCACTTCAGATCACACGTGAAGTCTTCTTTTCACAGACTAATTCCTTTCTTGCCATTATCGTCTTCTATTATCCCGTACTGTTTTAGGTGTGTTTACCGCACCACTGTATAGCAACTGTATAGGCGCAGTCTACATAGAAAGCAGCCTTTCTGTTGTTGAGACGTGTTTACCGCTGGCACGTGTATACCGAGTCGTTGCCTAGCAATGGGTAAACACGTCACAATATAATACTGTGCTGACCATAAGGCCTGAAGCATATGGAAAACGCTAAGTACTGAACTTATTATTTGGTGGTTTATTTAACTACGCATTTAATATCTAGACTATATTTCAACTAGAATGATGGCCATGCGGTAGCGTAGTTGGTTCAGACATTATGCTACAAGCCGGAAGGTCGTGGGTTCGAGTCCCGATGAGGTGGACTTTTTCAATTACCTAATCCTTCCAGCCGCATTTTGGTCTTGGGGTCGTCACAACCTCCAACACAAATGAGTACCAGGAGTCTTCTTGGTGGGTAAAGGGCGTCCGGCGCGTAAGGCTGACAACCTTACCGCCATCTGTGAGCCGATTATCTAGAGAAAATGTGAGAGCCTCGACGTTTCAAAACCCTAGGGGCCTTCACGGCCTGTTACAGGGATAACTATACCTTTACCTAAGATGACTGAAAAGGGTCTGGGAGTGACTGTGGCCTAATGAATTTACAATCCCAGCATCTGACTGCAGGGTATGAGGAAAACAATGAAACACCTCAATGAAGACAGCCAGATTCGCGGCTAAGGTTCAAATCTAGAGCTGTACAGCGGCCTTAGCTGTCCCATCTACACAGTTTGAGGACCTCATATTATAAATAGAACGATACGGGTGAGATATGTGAGATCTGATGCCTTCGTAGTACTGAGAATATAGATTGTGGTTGTACGGATTATGAAGCCGTGCAGTCTCGTCTTTCAGGCTGAAGGCAGCTTTTTCCTTCGGAATATTGGTCACCGTGACTTATTACAATCTAAAGCCAAAAGTAAATCAAGTAGCTAATCGTTATTTATCAGATACCCACATCGTAACCAGTGTTTTCAGATTATGGGTGCTGCCATGGTAGTTCCCAATGGGAAGACACGTTTATGGTGGTGATCCCGAGTAATCACCGCTACTATGTCTACTCTAAACTTATCGATCATTCTTTAAGTTGTCGGCTGTTCGAATCGAAGACCAGTGGAGTAATACCGGTTTCTCATTAATTTTCCTAGCTCGCACTTCCAGTCTATCGACCTTACAACACGCTTCACAATGTCCGTAAACATCATCTGGATGTGACGCTATCAGTCAGCGGAGCAAACAGCTGCCTTAGTCACAGAAGAAAAGACACCGCTTTCACACAGTTTCATTAAATATTTTTTTATGAAACAGATCATCTGAACGTATCTTTTTGTAGATCGGCGACAGCCAGCCGTTCCAGGGTGACAGGCAACTAGAACAAAGTGATAATTTATAGCTGGAGCCTCATGATTCTGCAGAGAAAAGTATGTGACTTGAAAAATTAAATTAGTAACAAAGAAGTTTATCTTATGGGAATAACGGCGTGCAGTCTCTTGAAGGGCGTTATGTTCCAGAAGACAGAACTCTTTATCGCCGTCGCTGTCACATCCTACAAATTAGGAACAGCTCTGAAGCCCGTGTTCTCAAATTAAGATCCCTTTCAAGACACCTCATGAATAATAAATCATTTTCTTAGAAAATCATTACTTAGCTCCGTCCGAACTCTTCAACCAAGTAACGTGACAGATTAGCATGATCTAAAAATTTAGAACAACTCCTCTCCACTTGACAGAACGGTGATCAGCATGTGGCTTTGTTATCAACTGCAAATTAAAATTTTATGAGCATTATACAATTTTCTCGAGCGCTCAGAAATGTTTCCGATGACATCAATGTGTCTTGGTGCTTACAGCTGACAATTCTCTTTATTTTAACGTCCAGTAAGTTTTCCGGGTTTTCATAAAAGCAAATGAATTTAAAGAAAATGAAATTATAATTATTACATGCCTCCATACTGACAATATATTTTTTAACTTTCGAGTACTTTTTTTTTCAGAATGTATCACACAAGACTGACAGATATTCTAAGCCCAAGAACACTCTCCCGCTAAACCCAGAATCAGAGTGGAAACCATTACACTTAGTTTCTCTGAGGTCAGAATTTGCTAATCAACGTCAAGTCAGAAGTCCGTTGCTTTAATGCATTCATCCACCCATGAAGCACAGATATAAACTACGATTTTCACGCCAACACGTACAGAAGTCAGGAAGCGCAGGAATGGCTAGTATAATAATACTGTCGACTTTGCTAAATTCTGTTTAATCAGATCCTAAAGGGTTCAAATTCCAAAAACCCAGTAATCACGATTTCTGTTAATTATCTTAAAATTCACAGTTCTTGTAGACAGAAATGCTGGGCATAAAATGCTTGTTTAATTTTGCACGAGGTTTCTAAGAAAATTATTCGCTCTGATAAATTCACAACGAGCTAGGCATGATATTTTCCCAGAAACAAATAGGGATTTAAATGTCCGCTTTCCATTATTCAGTTTGAAACAGAACTGCAATGTGCCAACAACTTTGTCATTCCTCCAATATCATATTTCATGAACAATCTTTGGACGTTTCCTGAGAGGTTTCATGCGGAAAGAGAGAAGAAAATAGACAGGACTGCCGAAATTGCCTGTAACATTTTTCTTTTTGCAATTTTCCATTGCGAATACTCCAAGCGGAATATATTTTATATTTCCTCTTGCTATAATCCTCACAATTACTGTTATCAACATTACAGATTAGCATTGATAAAAAATCGGATAATATTTGCATTATATTTATTAAATATTCAAGTTATTAAAAACTCAGTAATACGGTAGTTGTAGGCCTTATCAAGATTTATATTTCATGGAAGGCGTCCATTTTTTTACAAGTCGTTCTTTAGGATGTTGGTAAAGTTCATTTTGAAGTCCAAATACATTAAAAGTTATATTAAACTAAAAAATTTTAAATTAAATTCGCCCATCTCTTTGTAACTTCCCAACTGACGTATGATCCTCCAGTCTGAATATTGTGACACGAGAAGTCACTGGATATTTCATCGTAAGTTTCACTGCAACTGAACAGGTGTGCAGGTTTGAAGAAACATTTCACACAAATGTTAACAGAATATATAAATAAAATACTCAATCTTTATAAGAGACCGCATTACTTCATTTAATGGACTTCTGAGAGAACACCTTTACATACAGAATATCTTGATATAAACTAACTCTCCCTTGCTGAAAAAAAAAGTAAAGCTATCCCTGTAGCAGGCCGCGAAGGCCCATAGGGTTGAGACGTTGAGGGTCCCACATTATCTAGACAATCGGCTCAAAGATGGCGGTAAGGTTGTCAACCTTACGCGCCGGCCACGCTTTACTCTCCAGAAAAATTATTTAATTAATTCCTGGTACTCATTTTTGTTAGAGCCTGAGTACTTATTTTTAAATATTTCAAACCTGTACCTGCAGCTGGTAGAGGACTGTGCTTACAAACCACTACAACATCGCGTATTTGAATGTAGCCTTTAGCTCCATATATTCATTTCCTGCTCAGAATCACAGATCATGCATCTCAAGTGAAGCACCCTTAAATATAATCTGCACTTTTCAAAAGTCATTCAACTTTGTGTTTTTATCATTAACGGGCTTAATGACGCCAACTTATTCTTAATTAAATTCGTTTTGGACATATGCTGTTTATGCTCTACATTCTAAGTGAGACTAGCTATAATATTATGAAAAAAGTTGTAAATCACTGCGGAAAGTCGGGTCCGCATGTTGCGGATGTGCGGAGACCACCTCAAGATAGGGAGATTAACAAGAATATGTATAATTAACAGTAAGTCCACGGAAGGCCGATAACTGAGGTTGGCATCGGATCGGATCGAATATGCGATGACGCGTTTGGTTACATCCGGTACGTGCCCGATTCGAATTTTGGGAGTCACAGAGAATGTCCTGAAAGAATATGTTCATGGTTTTCCTCTATCTCTCAAAGCGAATACGGATACAGTACTTAGAAATGTTCTATAACCGTTTCATCCCCTTAAAAATTCACAGAACGCTATCATACATTCATACATTCAATGCTAAAAGTTGTGTAAATAATACATCCTCGTTAAATTATCTATAATCTATCCATCGACCCCTCCAACTTCCCACAGTAGAACGAAACTATAAAGTTACACAGGACCCAGCACTTAGCCAGACTAGGATTCCATAACCAGCTGAGCGACTATTTTCTTCTCAAGGAGTATCCTGTTCCATGGCTGTAGCTGGCTAGGTTAATTAGTCAGTTATCTAGGTAAGATATAACGCCTGCCCATGAAATTCTCAGAAATTTAAAATCACCGTAATAGAAGTCAGATTCTTGGAGTCTCCAAGCTCCATACGTCTGTGGCCTTTACAGTCTGTGACAGTTGATAACTTCAATAATTTCACTTCATATTATCTCTTTCCGCATCTCCTTATGAATCCATTCCAGTCACCATGTGTTCACGTCCCGGCTACATACACAGCACTCCTGCTTTGTTTTCCGCAAATCCCGGATTCCAAATTCGGCCCGAAGACTGGCTGCTGAAAGAAAGGGTTTTCGTGGTTCTTCAAATTTGGTTCTAGCAAACACGATAGTTTAGTGCTTTAAAATAGGCCACGACCATTCTATTCCGAAAAATTTCCAATTCATTATTTCACAAAATGCTCAAGCATTCGACAGTAAACAACCCTTGCATGTTCATGGTTTATTTAAAGACGTTTTGAGTAGCTCAGAACATATAGAGCGAAATTATTAATTGATGAATTGGGCACTGGAAAAGACTTAGAAGACTGCGGTTACGGACTATTTCAAGGTACTCCCCTGACATTTTCCTGGAGGTAATGATGATTAAAAATGATAAACTCACTTATGATGACAGTTATCTCGGCCAAGATTCGAATCAGACATCTCTCGAATAAAAAACAGGAAGGTTACCGTCTGAGCACTTGAAGAAGCGTCATTAAATGAGCATAAAGAAATCGTATATTAGAGCTGTCACTTTCTCTTCTTCCAGTTGGAGACGTGGAGCAGAGAACCTACAGACCCAAACATTAGTTTTGAATCACCGAAGAGTGAAAAAGAAAATACAAAAACGTGTGAATGCTGTCTCAGAAACTGATAGAAAATGGGAAGTCAAGAAACCTAGGTAGTTATTCGTCCTGAAATTCGCTCGAATCCTGGATTCTGCTGAGAGAAAAAAGACCTTTGTATAAAAGCAGTAAAACTAGACCTGAAATTTCGACACCGCTAATACCAGAACTGAACATTGAACACGATCCTAGGCTACCTTAGTCTCGTAAATATGTCCATAACTTATTTTCAAGAAATAAATTTTAATGTAATTCTCCTTTTCCTTGAAATCCTAAGTCTGCCACGTGGTCTCCATCGAAAACGTTTCAAAGTCATCATTTTGTATACTGCCACAGTCAGTAAGTTCGTGGAATGGCCGCAAAGCGTCGTACTGTAATTTCCTGCCATTATGTTTCAGCAATGTTTTCGGCACCTATATCAAAGTTGGCAGACTTGCATACCGGCCAACGGCAACTATTTTGAGGGCCGACGTGGATCTGCGTAAGTCTATGTGAATACCTTGTAATATGATGCGATTAAACCACATTCCACGAAATTAATGGCTCTACCACGTATATTTCTTCAAAACACATATAAGGTTTTTGCAAGAGAATCTGTACGTAAGAGGCTGCCTGGATAACCGAGGTGTATAGAAGAATCTCAGATTCTCAGAGCGATGGATATCAAGACTTCCAAATTTGGTATATGAGGTGTAGCTCGCTAAATTCAACCGACGTTTCGGAGGAGCATAACGTTCTGCTTGCTTCCGGCTTCATGCTGGTTTCTTGCTTGGTTTATACTTTGATCCTGAAGATGGAGGCGACATGCTCTTCCGAAACGGTGGTTGAGTTTCAACAGACCGCACGGCTTTATGCCCCAGAAGACAGACATCTTTACACCCTAGCCGTAGTTCGGTGGATGATACAAGTATTAACATTAATCTTAAAGAAACAGGGTGAGAGGTTATGGATTCATCTGGCTTAGGACAGGTATCAGTAGCTGATTTTTCTGAACACGTTAAGGATCCTGCATATTCCATAAAAGTTGGATTATTTCTCGAGAAGTTGAGAGGCTAAGATTTTACAAAGGACAAATTACGCCACGGAATTAGTTTCATATTTTTACCGTCTGAGCTACATGCCCAACCAATCGTGATTTACTCAGAATGACTATTCTAAGTGAGCTGTCCTAAGGAAATTATCCATTCAGTAAGCTGTTACACTGTAAAAGCCTACGAATCCAACATATATTATTTCGATAGTTCATTTGAAAACTTCGGCAGTTCTGAATCTCTTTAAGAATTTCCTTTTACAATTTGGTTTCTGCAAGCCACACTGACAGGAACTGAAGTCCTTGAAATAAAAGCTATATAATACAACAATTGTTTTCTCTGACACACACTGTGTTCGGCTGATGGGTGGTTACTGCTCAATGCTGTAAGTTATTGGTTCTCGCATTTCTTTTTAAATTATCGGCTATTATGCATTTTCAGAAGCCATAGTTATTTACCAGAATGCGCTTCTAAATCAAGGCATGAATCAAGTGAGACTTAGAAACGTTTCCATTCTTTCCTTCCCAGTTTCACGTAACATATTTTCGGGTGCACAGCACAATGGCAAATCTTGCTTCTCAGTTCCATTTGTTCACGGAACAGTGTAAATAGATCTCAGCTTCAGGTTTATGCGCCATATGCAGTATTAAATGCGACTACACAGTGCTTTATTCACCAACGCATGTAATGTAAATTTATGACTTCATACATAGATATACGAGCCGTATATTTAATTCAACTAAATAACACTTTATTCACATCTGGACATGATACAAAGCTAATAGTTGATACACAGAGATATCATTTCTTTTTTCCCATTGGGGCTACAGCCCTCCTTTGGACCTAGGCCTACCTCCATGAAATTCTCCGTTTCACTTCGGTTTACTAGATCTTAGACATATGGTAGGACTCCTTGGGCGGGTGATCAGCTCGTCGCAAGGCCTCTACCTGTACACAAACACAGAAAAACGCACACAAACATCCATGTCCTGAGTGGGATCCGAACCCACGATCCCGGCTTCCGAGCGAGCGAAGACAGTGCATGCCTTAGACCGCTCGGCTACCGTGACCGGCACAGAGATATCATACATACCGCATATTTAACTCGAATAAATGTTGCCTCGTTCGCCAGTGGTGATAAACTCAAGTATCATATATCCCGTATACTGTAATGTAACGCATTTTATCAACGCGCTGCCAGGCAGCAGCTCTGTAAATGTAAAAATAAAAAATAGAGAAAGTTGTGTCTTCTATGTCGTCCTCGCCAAGCAACAGTAGGAACGGCATTGTCTGTGGCCAGTTGCTAGGTTCCGCAACGTTCTTACAGTAGAACTGTGATTCTGTGTGATCCGTGCCGCGGATATGTAACGAGGTTCCAGGAATAACCAAGGCAGCCACCCGTGTGGAGGCTGGGTCGAATACCTCCACCGTGACCCTGTGAGTCGTAGGAGGCTACGAAATGGGAAGTCTCAAATCTGAGACAGTAATATATGGTCTCGGGTACCAAGGGACTCGGACTCGAGAAAGACTGCGCTGGCAAGGACCAGCAGCATATACAAAAGACAGACCCGTCCTCTCGTCAGAGAGGGTGCAAAAAAAAAAAAAACAAGACCGCAACTGCCAAACAGTAAAAAATATCTGGTCAAAAACCCAGATGTGGCTCGACACCAAGACTTACTGATTGACTGTCAGTCGCAATGTGACTTGACTTTGACTTAACCAAGGCAGCCCTGACGTCAGAGAGGGCGCCCAACAGAAACAAGACCGTAACTGTCAAACACTAGTAATTATCTGATCATGGGCCCTAGATGGGGCTCGACACCAAGACTAACTGACTGACTGGGGCGCGCCATAGCTCAAGCGGTTAGTCGCTGGCTTCCCACCGCGGCGGCCCGTGTTCGATCCCGAGTCTGGTCAAGTGAGATTTGTGGTGGACAAAGTGGCGCTGGGGCAGTATTTCTCCGAGTACTTCGGTTTCCCCTGCCAATCTTCATTCCACCAATTGCTCCACAATCACCCTCACCTATCATCAGAGGCTGGTACAATAGGCCAGAAGTGGCCGCAGTACAAGGGACTTAGTCCCACCCCACTAGCAATAAAAGAAAACTGACTGACTGATCGTCAGTCGCAATGTGCCTTAATTTGACGAAGGCAGTGACAGAGTTCAGTTCTCAGTTATCGGTAGAAGATGGCCACGGAAAGTTCGTCCACCTGTGAAGATTTATAAACTGTGATTAGAAGACTTCATTCATGTGTAATACTTGGTGTTATTCAGTGAGATTGTTATAGTTCCTGTGTTTTAATTGTGTTACCAGGAGAGGACCAGTGTGTATGAATCGACAATAGCGCTGTATTAATTGTAATTAAGAGAGTGTGTGTAACCGAAGTGCTAATAAATCCAATCATCCGAACTAGAACCCGTTAATTTCGTCATGCATCTCTCCCTAATCGTGACAGTACATAATCGAGTAAAAGTGCTCTGTTAAGCAGAAGACGCGATATGATCTTCATTCATTCATTCATTCATCAAGAGCTGTACAGCTCTTTGTGGACCTCGGCCTCTTCTTCAGGTTCGTAATATTTTTACACAATCGGTAGGACTACTTGGACGAGTGATCAGCCCGTCGCAAGGCCTCTACCTACATGCAGGACAACACAAACACATAATATACGCACACACAGACATCCATGCCTAGAGTGGGATTCGAACCCACGATCCAAGCTTTCGAACGACGAAGACACCTCGTGGTTTAGACCGCGCGGCCACTGTGATCGGCCACGATGTTATCTTAGCAGGTAATATTCGCAGGCATCACAAATCGAATTTATTTGACTTGGCTAAACTTCCCTCTGTTCACCATTCGACGCAATATTAACTTGGCAGTTGCTGCATGTGCTACAGATCCCATATATTCAATTCTACAATATACTCGTATTTTGTTAGCCATTTGGCATAACCGGTACGGTGCCAACTGCCGCTTCACAGTTGGTGAACGCATTATCACACGTCGTAGTTCTTTTCTTGAGAAACTGGTACATACAGAACAATGCCTCAATGCCATTATCTTAAGTTACACAATTATGCACAGAACATAAATCCTATGCCCCTTACGGAAACCAAAACTGTCTTAAGAGTGTTTACAAGAGCCCACAATCGGACCTTAACCTGAAACAAATCAATCCAGCCCATTATACGAGTACATACTTAGATTTAGTTAAGATCAATTTTAATAATATCAACCCATCCATATCTAGGTCTCATAAATGGTCTCGCCCCTTCAGGTTTTCCGGCTAGAAAAAAGTAATAATTTCTCATGTCTTCTATGCGTCAACCATTTTCATTAATAACAATAGTAATGAGAAGAACAATAATAACAATAACATGCATAATAGGAACTTCGTAGTGGAAAATAAATTAGTAATAATCATACAGACCACACCATATTACAAATAAAATCCCGAAAATTTGAACTGACGGTGGAACAAATCACAGGTTGTATTGGTACACAGATATACGTGTAAATACCAAAATGTTATTAGCCTATAACAGGCTAGCGTTAAATTAATAGACCTCGAACCCCCTGCTATAAGAAAAATGGAAGTGAAATACAGAGATAAGCTGGTAAGGACTGACAAGTGAAGAAATGCGTCTCGCGGTCACAAAACAAGTTGCAGTAATTTAGAGAACACAGACGACAGAACTGCAGATCCCTGTCCCTATCCACACACACAGAGCGGGTTTGTCCCTTGCAGCTGACGCGTACAAAGGAACTTGAGGTAGCACCGCCATTACTCCTCAGAACAATAACAGCTACGGGACATGCCAACTCTACAAGTATCAACACTAATATGGAACAGCGGCCTCCGTAGTCTAGAGGTAACGTTCCCACCTCATGACTCGTGGTACGCGGGTTCAAATACCCGGCGGAAAAATTCAGGGAACAAGTCCTCCGGGAGGGACTTTAAGCCGTGGGTCCCGTGTCGTAGCTTTACGGCACGTAAAAGAACCTCATATCTCCAAAGGAGATCACTGAGCCAAATTCCAGGACGTTTCCCGCCCAACAATAGTCTCTAAGGCCTCTGATAGATGGGGGAAGCATTATAGATACCTCTCAGCTAGTAGAGCCGGTCTCGCTGGCTGGGCGGGACTGATGGTACGCACCATTATCGGTAGGGTATAGAGACTGGTAGAATATCATAGAGGGAAGCACAATGGACCAATACTGGTCTAAGTGCATGGGGAAACCCACCCTCTTCAATAACAAACTAACTAACTAATATGGAACAACCCAAGGATATGAAGAGTTCTATCTTCTGGGATTAACGGAGTGCAGTCCGCAGCAAAATCAATAGATATTTCGAAAAAAATATGTCGTTTCCATCTTCAGAGTCGAAGAGTTAACAAAGCAAAAAACCAGCATTAAGCAGACAGCAAGAAGTATTTGGATCTGTTTGCTACTTACTTTATGCTGGTTCCTGCCAAACGTCTGTTGATATTCAACGGACTACATGGCATTATATCCCAGAAGAGAGAACTCTTCACATCCTCGGGCGGTCCGATGTTAGGGTTGATATGTACTTTAGTTGCTAGTATTCTTAGAATTAATGGCGTTACTAGCTGCTAGAAAACAATTCTTAACTCTGAATAGGGCAGTCTTCTGGGATGTAGCGTCGTGTAGATATTGTTAACCGACGTTTCGGAGGAACGTATCGCCTCCATCTTCAGGGTAGAAGAAAAAAGAAGAAAATCCGCAAGCGAAGAACCGGTGCGAGCAGGTGCAAATAGACTAATGTCGAGAATATACTCAGCTGCATAGAGCAGGAAGGGAAGGGAGAGGAGGGGCAACATGGGAAATCAGTAGAGAGGAGAGGGGAATATCTACACGGCGCCACATCCCAGAAGACAGATCTCTTCATAGTCACCGCCGTGAAAATCTCAAATCTTACAATTCTTAACTCTACTTGCTACCTGCTTCATGCTGGTTCCATGCTTGGCATATTCTTCGACCCTAAAGTTTGAGACACGTTCCTCTCAAACAGTCTCTTTATTTTCAACAGACTACGTGGCGTTATATCTCAAAAGACAGAACACTTCACAACCACCGCTGTGAGACCCTCACGTCCTACCCAAGGATAACTTTCAGAACTAACTACGGAACACATACGAGTATACCTAACTTCGAATGATATACGAAACGTCATGAAACTGGTAGGTTTACCTCGTGCCTAATATGTTCTATTTAAACTGGAACATGACTAACATCAACAATTTAACAAGCGTTATATACCTGTTTGACCGCCTTTGTTGTCTAGTGGTCGGAGTTCCTGGCTACATATCCAGAGGTCCCGGGTTCGATTCCCGGCGCTACCAGATTTTTTTCTGAGAAATAGTGGGTCTGGAACGTGGTCCACTCAGCCTCGTGAGGATAACTGAGGAGCTATTTCAAGGAAATAGCGGCTCTGGTCTAGAAAACCGAAATTAACGGCCATGAGGATCCGTTGCGCTGACCACGCGACACCCTCTACCAGCAAAAGTTGGCACTAAACTTCACCGACACGTGGCGGTCGCTCGGTCGGTATAGTTCGCTTGTGGAATAAAATCACAGAGTTTCTTTTTATGTCTTTGTTTAGGAACTGTAGCATACAACACAATATAAAAGTGTTGTCCAGCAGCTTGTGTTTTTTTTTAATTTAAATACATGGAAGTATAATAAATACGTTTGAATCGTTCTCTCTGAATAAAGAATGAGACTGAAATTATATCTGCTTGGTGTGCACAGATATTGGTTTGATTTATAAATTCTTGTCTCTTGGAACTTCAGTAATGGCTTCGCCTATAGTAAGAACTCTGTCCTCATTAATATTTCAAACGGTGATCAGTCTTTCGACAAATCCACCCTACGTACAATATGTTCGACTCCATTTTTAGTCAGTAATGGAAGATCCGCCTTTTCATTTCCTGAGGCTCTGCCCAGGTTTGACTCTCTCTAAATATTTCAATATTTACTTCTATGATTAGCTCTTTGATCTCTGATATGCACGTCTACTCCTGGTGTCAGAAAGCTCCAGAGAGTCTTAAGTTGCCCGCAATTAAGGGAGAACAGAGGGAACTGTCTTCTCTCACATTGCATGTATTGTTTTAGCGTACTTCTAGTCCAGCCACGTCCAATTCGTGTATGAATTATTCTACATGTTTGCTGGGCTACCCGTGGAAAACAACAAAACTAGCACACGGTACGCTGTCATGTGAACTACCTACTGGAAACTGTGACAAGAGGCTCTTTGATGAAGTGAATGACGCAACCGAAGAGTGTGATATCGGACTGAAAAATGGGATGTCATACCAGTCGAAGACAGAATATAACTAGATTTTTCATTTCGTACAGATAAATTTCAATATATTTTAATGGGATAACCTATGCGAAAATAACTGCACTCATTTACAGACATAAAAATTATTTAGCCTAAATCTTTCTCACCTGTTGTACAGAATACACATTCTGTAATCAATCGTTGTCTTACGATTATCATAAGTACCCTGGAAATAGACAAGAAGTTCTGAGAAGAACTAGTTTCCTTCGATACGACACGAACTGTATGCAAAACGATGGGTCCAACAATTCTATTTTTGCGCGTGTATCTGTTGCCGCGGTAAATTTTTCACCGAGCCGTTGCTTAGCAAAGAGAAGGGAATATACATATAGACACACAGACTGATGGGAAGGATTTATGAAGTACACCGTTGAGATGGGCTCAGGTGCCATGATATAGGTATATACCAAGTTTCGTAAAGATTGGTTCAGGAATTCAAATTTGATACGGGGGATGCAAAGACACACAGACACCATGGCGATCTCATTAGACTATTTTTATTTTTTCAAAATAAGGAAAGTAGGTTAAAAATGCCGCATGCATATCGTTGGATCGGTGTGCTGCGATAGTACTTGTTGACCCTATAGTCACAATAAGTGGTCAAAATACAGAATAGAGCCATCTATAGAGAACTGTTAAATCTACCTGTAAGAGACACTTAATTTCGTGGTTAATTTAGTGTCGTCCCAAGAAATTAGATAAGTCACAGAACTGTATAGCTACCTCCAATACATGAGAACATACGAGAGAATATATATTCCGAGAAATCTCTATGAGCAGTCGAGACTTAAAACAAATCTTCAGCAAAAAATATTGAGTATTCAGCAGTCGGTATAGCGACTGGCTATGGACTGGACGGCTGAGAGGTCTGAGCTCGAGTTCCGGTAGGGCCAAGATTTTTCTCTCTGCATGTCTTCCGGAAAGGGTCATAGGGTTCACACAGCCTCCTCTCCAATGGGTACCGGGGGCTCTTTCTCCGGGGTTAACCGGCTGGGGCATGAAGCTGACCACTCACCTCCAACTAATGCCGAGGTAAAGAATACGTGGATCTATACATCTATTCCTCCATACATCTTCATGGCGTAGTGCTTAATCAGTTAAGCACAGGGACAACTTCATTTTCAAACCCCGATACGTATATGCGTATATGCTATACAATGCATTATTTATTACATAAAGAAACAGCTTAACTCGAGCTCGAACTGCTGTTCTGAGAGATAAAGTTCGCAAAGGTTTTAATGAAGCAGGAAAAGAATCTCGTCTTTTCCTGAAGACTAAAAGAATAGCAAAATGTGATGATTTCGATAATGACGATGATGCTGATTGATGACGAAGACTTTTTGGGCTCTTATACTGAACTACATTGCAATTCCCTTAGTCGCTGATTCTGACACGAAACGATTCATCAAATCGAAAGTGTGACTAAGATGGGAGAACTGAGAGAGCAGGAAACAGAAACGGCGAATATAAGCTAGCTGGCGCGAAAACGCTGTGCCAGAAACGGCGACAAACAACTGAATTTTGTTAAAAGGTAGAGCGGCATATGCGCTGAAGGACGGAGGGCTTTACAAAAATATTGCACGGCAAAGCGATATTGAACTGAACGCGAAGTGGAAACATGAAGGAAAAGAGATCTTTCGAAGCAGCTAAGAGGCTAGAAGACAATTAATTTGCTATCAGGAGCCCTTCTGAAAGTAAACATTACGCAGCTGGGTTTGCCTGGATTAGTGCTTGTGATATAACTAGAGTAATATCCGTTTGAAAGTCAACGTAGCGTCGTTTAATTTGCTATGTGAAAATGTTTTTATTGGGTAAAGACTAAGCATATTTTACCATGCAGACCCGTTGCTAAGAAATGACTACAGAAGCATCCGCTGCCAGGTAACGAACGCGGAATAAGTAAATATACGACAAACAGATTCCTAACAAGCAACAACTGAACCATAACAATGAGCGGTGTTTTATAAACTGTCTATGAATGTGTGTTATAGGCAGTAGAAGGACTTTAGTTACTAAAGTTGCAGTCAATCACATGAGTAGGAGGTTGTTGTGAGATGACCGCAAGCCTGGGAGTTAGTGCAGTGAAGTTCAGGGAAGTAAAGAGTTGGTTTGTGAGTTAGTGAGTTAGAGAACTGCAGTTCAGTCTTATGAGCCGTTTATGTTAGAAATTGGTAGCTGAGGTAGGGGGATATTTCGGGAACCCAGAGTAAGGGGAACGGCCGCCGTTGAAAGCCATTACCAGGTAGCGATTTATGAAGACACAGCAGACTGAGAAAATTTAATGCTTACTGTAGTGAACTGCAGAGGGTGTGAATTAGCGAGAGCGCTATAGTTGCTTGTAGTTACGATCTGTAAGTTGGCAATAAATCAAATTACCAATCCAGACCTCGTCTATAGTCATTCATATACGCGACAGTACTTCAATTACAACATTACTTTTCAAAACCATGCCGTTACAACATAATAAAGATGAAAAATGTTTGCCATGCTAGGCGCTATATTATTTCAATGTTCTCCCGTGGCTCGTTATTCTGTTAACGCAAAAATATTGTTTCAGCAATTGCGTCAACAGTTTTCTTTCCTTAAGTGTACTAATATAGAAATAACATTCATATTCATATCACTGCCTTCTGGATTACGAAGCCATCAGCACTGGTATCAACGTTTCGAACATCCATACTCTCTCCAGTCTCATGTACCCACCTAGCAAACTATACAATTTCATAACACAGATGCCAATACGAATCTTCGCCATGTGTAAATATCAGATCTTGCAATATGTCATGCAGTTTGACTTCGTACGTTTACCTATTGCAACATGCACTCTAGGATTGTGGATTTTTTCAGGAGATCTACCAGAATCGAGTACAGACTATGCTAACTTTATAACCCAAATAGGGTTCTAATAAAAAGCTGCCTCTCTTGGGACGAATGATGCACATTGTAATTTAAACGATTTTTCTTCCCTGTATACTTTTTGTGTGCGGAAATGCAGATGAAAACAGCCCAATTCTACCATCTCTTAGCAATTAAAGTAATTTCTAAAGGGTTCTGACTAGGGTGTATAACACACAGGGCTACTGTTTTTTTTTAACTTTTTTTCATCGTACGGTTTTCTGGAGAACAGAAAACACGACGTTCCTGAAAATGGATCTGTTTTCGTGTTTTGAATGATAAGAGATCAGCTCTTTCTAGGGGGCCCAACTGAGTAGGTGTCTTCTCCCCCATCCAACTGAGGACGGAAACAGATCCGGTTTCTGAAAAGTCGTCTTTTCTATTCTCTAGAATACCTACGACGGAAAAAGCCCCATAACCCGGTAATTCTGTGAATTACAGTAACTGTTTGCAGGCCATGGCAATTTGAATTTATGGCAATATAGAGCATATAGAGCAATGTTTCTGCTCTAACAGTGACCATAGAAAGAGTTCAAGTGGGCTCGATGTGACAATGAAATCACCACCAGACCACTATCTGCCTGTCTCCTCCTCTGGAAGAATGTGTTAGTCCCTTCATCTCAACTGTGGACGCCCTTTGTTTAGTCCTTTTTCGGTTGTATTTTAATATTTTACTGGGAATTTGTCTATCTTCCGTTCGTAGAACGTGATATTTTCACTGTGATATCAATGAAATATGTAAATGTAACATAGAAGTGTTGAAAGCACTGGCTACTGGCGTGTTTTGGTCGTCCGAAAGACTAATCATTCAAATTTTAACAGACATTTTAATAAATTTAGATGTATTTATATTGTGTCACCGTACAAAGGACTCATTACTTATCAAGACACAAGAATTTTATTTTCTAACTTTCTTTAAACATGATTCATAGTTTCACATATATATCAATATATAGTTTACATTTCAGCTTGTTTTTTTTTCTAATCTCGTTAGCTCGTATGTCCGACGTCTGGGCAATTCCAAATAAAACGAGCAGAGACGTTGGGTTTTTTACGGAGTTCTGCTCTAAAACAGAGTAACTTATTCCTTTGCGACTTTTCATAAACATAGAAAAGCGACCTAAATATAAAAATACGCCCACAACTGTTAATTTACTAGTTGGTATCCTGCTTGGAGATGACGTCCTATCTGCAGCGCTTTCAGTGATGATATTATTGACAATATCTTAGCTTCAGATAGAAGACAGAATGGGAAAGTTTCTGACAGCAGTAGCATTTCTGTGATATGTCACAAGATGTGACAAGCACCGCTGATATTCAATTCTTATTATTCCAGCTTCAGGCGGTGCTGTTATCTTGTGGTAAAATGGCGAAGTTAACTGATAGAAGAACGCGTGAGCTTCAACTGTAAACAAATAAACATAAAAATTGCTTAAATTTGTACATAATTTCTGCGAATATGTAATCCCAATACCTATAATACGTCAGAAGTCATCTCGCAATTCGATAGTCGTTCAGAGTCAGGTTAAGGCTGGGGCCATATGAGCGCACAAAATGCGTCCGTTGTAACGAACGTCGTGACGCCTGTTGTAGAAATAAACAAGAGAGGCGAATGCTACGTTTTCTTCTGGCTCCATTGCAGACAACGTCCATTGCAACGTCCGTCATAAAATACGTTCGTTGGAACGGACTTACTTCGTGCGCTCGTGCAGACGGGGCATTTTTATTTATTGCTAGTGGGGTGGGACTAAGTACCTTGTACTGCGGTCACTTCTGGCCTATTGTACCAGCCCCAGATGATAGGTGAGGGTGATTGTGGAGCAATTGGTGGAATGAAGATTGGCAGGAGAAACCGAAGTACTCGGAGAAAAACTGCCCCAGCGCCACTTTGTCCACCACAAATCCCACTTGACCAGACCTCGGATCGAACCCGGGCCGCTGCGGTGGGAAGCCAGCGACTAACCGCTTGAGCTATGGTGCGGCCCTGCAAACCCTAAGTAGTCAGTATATCACACACACACACACAAACGATAATATAAACATAAGTATACGAGTATAGGCTTACATCATGCAACATGCCGGCAGCAGATCTGTTACCACGAAAGTTCGGCGTTGGACATGCCCCTGAGGCCATTCCTCACAATTTACTTCCCTTTTCAAGTGCTTTCACAGACTGTAGCTCTATGCTTAGAACTGTAAAATCTCGAAGATTCATGTTTTGACTTCAAAATGAGAGAATGATAAAAAGACACGAAAAGGATGAAGAAAATGAGGAAAGAGGGTAAAGACAGAATTTATTAAAGAATTGTCCTTTTAATATGAAAGGATTTTTCCTCTAGTATGAGCAGATTTTATACTGAACTGCTCATACGTCATACTTCTTAGGTTCAAATGCTCTGCTGGAGACGAATTACTTGCATATTGTGTTCTTCGCTCTAAGAAAGAGACATCGTTTTCACAATCACCTAAATGTACTCTCTGTATACTCTAAACGTGATGGTTTCGGTATATGGGCGGGATGTTAGTTGTTCTTCCGGTCTATAAAACCGAGACTAACGGCCGTGGGGATCTGTTGCGCTTGACCACGCCACACCCTCTATCCGCTAAAGTTGGCACTAACTTCGCCGACAAGCGAAGGTCGCTCGGTCGGTATAGTTCACTTGCGGACTACTGGCCACGGAGTTTTGTTTTTATTAATTGTTTTGTTCAATAAAAGCAAAATAATCTAGAAATCATTCACATTATTTAATTACGTTTTAATTCCTCCTTGCTAGTCATCCAGATTCTTAAATTGTGAAAATGTCTTGCATTATTTATCCTACTTCTTTATGTTTCTCCACTCTCGCTGATGTTGTGTCCCTATCATGTTGATCACATTTACATAGTCTTCTGTATATTTACTTGCAGAAATTATGATTAAGATTTTGGTCTTCTGAGTTATAAGGCCATGTAGTCTGGCAAGTGCCAACTTCCGGGAATATATAGCCCTCACCTTCGAGTAAATACAGCAAGTCTGTCTGAAACGCAGGCATTACCCGGCATCACTTCCGGGAAGAAAGCAATCTCATTATTCACGGACGTGAGAATTTCAAATCTCATACTTTAATTTTTGTTCTTCATGGTATACGCGTATATTCTCATGAAACGAATTAACATCGCCAGTGAAAACGAGAGCCTGATTTAGGCTTTACAATCCCAGCACTTTCTAATTCTCTTTAACTTCCCACCCTCTGGCAAAATATTATTAAATTCAGTGAAAATAAGTCATCCCTTCTTTGTCTCACTGTGCCCTGGAACGGGACCACACAAATAATTATCCATGTAAACTTCACTAAGTAACCTTATTTACTCAAAGTTTATTTAACTGGAAATTCATTGCATGGGGGACGGTATAGCGTAGCTGGTTGAGGCACTATGCTACAAGCCGGAAGATCACGTGTTCGATTCCCGATGTCACTGGATTTTTTTAATTTACCCAGTCCTTCCAGTCGCACTATTGTCCTGAAGTCGACTCAGCCTCTAACAGAAATGAGTTCCAGGAACCTTCCTGGGGGGTAAAGGGCGGCTGGCGCATAAGGTTGAAAACCTTACCGCCATTTGTGAGCCGATTGTCTAGAGAAAATATGGGAGCCTCGACGTCTCACAACACTATGGCCCTTCACTGCCTGTTACAGGGATAGCTTTATCTCTTAATTTGATTGGGTATGCCCATTCCATTTGAAACCTTCTATCTGGAATGAATGACAAGCATTTCAAACATCTACACGTAGCTGGTGAACCGACATATTACATTCCAGACTCTTACTTAGGAGCCTATTCGTCGAATGCAAAAGATTTTATATACACGTAAATACTTAACCTGATGAGGCGGAACCCCTTTGATAATTACGGGCAGATCCAATCACAAATTGAATTAATCGTTCCAGAGATATATTTGACAACATTTTGGGCGGACTTGACAGAACAGAGATTCCTCGGAAATTACTGCAGTCGCTTTCTCTCCGGCCTCATATTTCTTTTAATTCGCTTTGTGGTGGGTGGAGCCCAACTGGGTCCACTCGGCACTGCGGCCACTGACTGGCCTATTGTAGCCTGTACCGGGTGATTATGATCGAGAATTTGGTGGAATAAAGATTGGCAGGGGAAACCGAAGTACTCGGAGAAAACCCGTCCCAGCGCCACTTTGTCCACCACAAATCCCACTTGACCAGACCCGGGATGGAAATCAGGCCGCCGCGGTGGGAAGCCACCGACTAACCGTTTGAGCTATGGTGCTGCCCTCCGGCCTCATAACTATGTGAAATAACTGATTATCTTTCTTGGGAGGATAATTCTTCCCTATACCAGATGGAATTACGTAAAGGTATGAATCTCCTTGTGCAGCGCCAAGCCACTTGGCTGGAGCGATTTCGTTGGAGTTAACCGATGCCTAGGGATTGTTACGTTTAATTTTATGAATAGAACCTAATTCTAGATCTCTACATAATTACTTTTCAAGAGATTTAACCAAATATATCCAGTATGCAATTCTAGTTCTAGGGACTGCGTTAAATGTACAGATTATCACGTCATATTTGACTGCATAAATCGCAAAGTTACTCTTATGTTATGTGTACCGCCAATCACCCGTTCACTTCAACCCCCTTAGGACGAACAAGCTTCCACAAAATTTGCTTTCAAATGTTTGTAACGTGTCAGGTACAGCCGTTTGAGACGTGACACCTTGTAATGCTGTAAATACCGCTATATCTGGGGAAGATACTGCCTCCATATTGTGACATGACGCCTGAAAGCCGGAATAGTGGGACCAGAATCAGACGTCCGTTGATGAGCAAAGTAAACACAAAGTTTCCTTTACAACGGCTAGATGAATCACGTTTCCGCGGCAACAAGTAAGCTGGTATGAATCCAGCCGTTGCGCGGAGATTGTCATACATTTTACCCTGAAGATGGGGAAAATATGTTCCTCCGAAACTTCGGTTGATTTTTAACGGGCTATAAGGAGTTATATCGCATTACCACCGCTGTGAGAACCTCAAATTCTAACCATAAATTGTGATTTATATTTTTCATTTCATGAATCCTGTTGTGTTATAATATACAATTCCTTTATTAAAACCGTCACAACAAACCTATATTAAGGTCAGTGCCAAGTTTGGCTCTGCTACATGTTTCGGCTATTAAAAGCCATCGTCAGGCAAATATATGGCTAACATATATACACCACGGAACTGTAGTATTAGTAAAATTGGATACAATAATATTAATTATATAAAATACTTTGCGTAAAAATACAATAAATTAGATTATGTAAAACAAAAGTTATAGTATAAAACAAGAATAAAATTCTTCGAGTGATGCTTTACATCATCGAGCGTGATGATGGCTTTTAATAGCCGAAACATGTAGCAGAGCCAAACTAGGCACTGACCTTAATATACGTGTGTTGTGACGGTTTCATAAAGAAATTGTGATTTATATTGTTCAGTAGCGCACCGGAGATCCCAGGTTCAATTACCGTGCCGGAGATGAGCTTGCTGACTGAGTTTCCTCAGTCATTCGAGTAATAAGTCGCGATAGTACCTCAAGTTAGGCCACGGAACCTTCTTCTCTTTGTCAAAATTATGCTACTGTTCGAGCCATATAGTGAAGGCTGCTGACCGTGTCGTTAAATAAGCATAAATAAATAAAACAGAGAGACTCTCTGTCCCTCTAGTGGCAATAATGTGAAACAAGAGGCAAGAGCACTCTTCCCGAACTGAATAACAGCACACGCATGAGCAGATACTTACCCAAAAGCACTGAAAATCAACAGTAGTAATACTGTCACTGTTTTTTATTGCTCTATGCTGGAACAGTTTATTTTATTCCAAAAATATAAAAAAAATATAAATCATTACTCCGTTTCGGTAGATGCTCGAGTCTCTCTGATGCGAATATGTACCAACAATGTTGGTTCACTAAAAACTGTGTACCGAGGCGAATTGATCCGTGCCTGGAATGACGGGGGAGGGGACGGCCAGTGCTATCTGCAGGCGTCAGATGCATCTGCTTTCATGTTATGAACATATTTACGTATATTCTGTAATTTCTTGCAACCGCTCTTTGCCACCAGGTTCAATTCAATAATAACGTCTTGAAAGCAATACATGGAGCAGCGTTTCCGAAACGTGATACTGGTCAATCCTATAGGGATAGATTACGCAATGGCGGATTTTGTATCTTATTTATTTGTCGTATTTATATAGAGTCAAATATTTTGTTTGTCAATGAATAATAAATTCGAAATATATTGTGACGTGTCCGGGGTTCGTGACGAATAATAATGCGTTCTGGATAAGATGATTGGATTTATTGACACCTTCTTGTACAATCTCTCCTAATCACAATCAGTTTACAACAGCTCACAATCAATCTTCAGCCGAACCCTTCTTCCCTGACCGCCGACGTCTCTCTCCATTCTTCTCGTTCTACGACTGGCTCCAAACGACCTTCGCTGTCCCGTATAAACCTTCGGCACGGACGACCAAGAAAACACATTTACTGCCCAGCAACGGATATCCTCTGTTGTTGACCAGGCGTGTTCACCGATATATTGCTTAGCAATGGACGTCCTACTGTTGTCACGTGCTTAAGCGGGAAGGTGTTTACCGGGTCATTGTCTAACAATGGGTATGCCTCACGATATGGAGGAAAGCGATCGTGATCTAGTGTCAGGCACTATGCAAATATTTGTCTGGAGGGACTGAGAAAAAAAACTTCGTTACTACAGTTGGATTCGTGGCCAGATTTGAACTCAAGTCCGCTGAATACAAAGCAGGGGACCTATATACTTGATAATGATGTTCGGTATTCTTGTGCCAATTAATTTCAAGGTACTTTCACGAAACAAGCGTTACTGACGGTGTCCAGAAGAGATGTCTATTGATATACATGACACATACAGAGAGCTTTGGTTTCTTGGATGAAATGTGTGTGTATGTAGAGCGCAAATGGTTGCAGCTGTGGGCGCTATCACTATCTGGTCAGTATCTGGACTCAGGCACGAACGTAAGGGAGGAATTCTCCGAAAATTTTAAGGTAGTCATAAACTTTTTGAGGCAATTAAACTGTTCTGTGCTGGAGTCTGAAAGCCAAAATTCGTATTTGAACATGATCTCGAGCACACAATGGTCGTGCTGCTACAAGTTTTTTCATCGAATTAAATTCTTTGCTTTGTTAGCTCTATCTTAAACCAACCTTATGAGCTCACAATGGACCAATAACCGGTCTAAGTCCATGGGGAAACCCACCCCCTCTCATAATACGAAAAATACGAACCTTATGAGCCTCCATGGCATGTTACAGGGATAGGTTTACGATTTTACCCCTTTTTTAGTCCGTTGAAAGTCAATCAACCTGTGGCTTTACACGTCACCACCATCATCAGGGTCGAAGAATAATTCCGTTGACTTTCAATGGACTACACTGCGCTATGTCCCAGAAGACAGGAGTTCTCATAAGTTAGTTACATTCTGTCCGACCGCACCTCTTGGTTTAGTACTCGTGAGTCATATTCGTGAGGTTCGGAGTTAAGTCTCGGCCCAGAAAACGGCAACCCAAACTGTTGTGTTTCGGGGATTCACTTAGTTCCTCCGGGCAATTGCTTGGATAGAGCCTTAAAGATTTTACAATTCAGTATTCAGTAATCATTATATCTAAGACTTGAGGCTTTCATGGCGGTGACTATGAAGAAAGCAGTCTTTTGGGATTTGGCACCGTGTATATGTGGTGTTAACCGACGTTTCGGAGGAACGTATCGCCCCCATCTTCAGAGTAGAAGAAGTCTGCTTTTACCGGTTCTCTAGGTCTCTTC